>NW_027592670.1:0-48210 GCF_964213995.1 Mustelus asterias | reverse complement strand
CCATCAACCCCCCCTTGCCCTCCCCTCCATCACCCCCCCCTTGCCCTCCCCTCCATCACCCCCCCTTGCCCTCCCCTCCATCACCCCCTCCTTGCCCTCCCCTCCATCAGCCCCCCTTGCCCTCCCCTCCATCAACCCCCCCTTGCCCTCCCCTCCATCAACCCCCCCTTGCCCTCCCCTCCATCAACCCCCCCTTGCCCCCCTCCATCAACCCCCCCTTGCCCTCCCCTCCATCAGCCCCCCTTGCCCACTGCCCTCCCTCCCCCCTTGCCCCATCAACCCCCCTTGCCCTCCCCTCCATCAACCCCCCCTTGCCCTCCCCTCCATCACCCCCCCTTGCCCTCCCCTCCATCACCCCCCCTTGCCCTCCCCGTGATGCTGAGTATCCATCACCCCCCCCTTGCCCTCCCCTCCATCAACCCCCCCTTGCCCTCCCCTCCATCAACCCCCCCTTGCCCTCCCCTCCATCAACCCCCCCTTGCCCTCCCCTCCATCAACCCCCCCTTGCCCTCCCCTCCATCAACCCCCCCTTGCCCTCCCCTCCATCAACCCCCCCTTGCCCTCCCCTCCATCAACCCCCCCTTGCCCTCCCCTCCATCAACCCCCCCTTGCCCTCCCCTCCATCAACCCCCCCTTGCCCTCCCCTCCATCAACCCCCCCTTGCCCTCCCCTCCATCAACCCCCCCTTGCCCTCCCCTCCATCAACCCCCCCTTGCCCTCCCCTCCATCAACCCCCCCTTGCCCTCCCCTCCATCAACCCCCCCTTGCCCTCCCCTCCATCAACCCCCCCTTGCCCTCCCCTCCATCAACCCCCCCTTGCCCTCCCCTCCATCAACCCCCCCTTGCCCTCCCCTCCATCAACCCCCCCTTGCCCTCCCCTCCATCAACCCCCCCTTGCCCTCCCCTCCATCAACCCCCCCTTGCCCTCCCCTCCATCAACCCCCCCTTGCCCTCCCCTCCATCAACCCCCCCTTGCCCTCCCCTCCATCAACCCCCCCTTGCCCTCCCCTCCATCAACCCCCCCTTGCCCTCCCCTCCATCAACCCCCCCTTGCCCTCCCCTCCATCAACCCCCCCTTGCCCTCCCCTCCATCAACCCCCCCTTGCCCTCCCCTCCATCAACCCCCCCTTGCCCTCCCCTCCATCAACCCCCCCTTGCCCTCCCCTCCATCAACCCCCCCTTGCCCTCCCCTCCATCAACCCCCCCTTGCCCTCCCCTCCATCAACCCCCCCTTGCCCTCCCCTCCATCAACCCCCCCTTGCCCTCCCCTCCATCAACCCCCCCTTGCCCTCCCCTCCATCAACCCCCCCTTGCCCTCCCCTCCATCAACCCCCCCTTGCCCTCCCCTCCATCAACCCCCCCTTGCCCTCCCCTCCATCAACCCCCCCTTGCCCTCCCCTCCATCAACCCCCCCTTGCCCTCCCCTCCATCAACCCCCCCTTGCCCTCCCCTCCATCAACCCCCCCTTGCCCTCCCCTCCATCAACCCCCCCTTGCCCTCCCCTCCATCAACCCCCCCTTGCCCTCCCCTCCATCAACCCCCCCTTGCCCTCCCCTCCATCAACCCCCCCTTGCCCTCCCCTCCATCAACCCCCCCTTGCCCTCCCCTCCATCAACCCCCCCTTGCCCTCCCCTCCATCAACCCCCCCTTGCCCTCCCCTCCATCAACCCCCCCTTGCCCTCCCCTCCATCAACCCCCCCTTGCCCTCCCCTCCATCAACCCCCCCTTGCCCTCCCCTCCATCAACCCCCCCTTGCCCTCCCCTCCATCAACCCCCCCTTGCCCTCCCCTCCATCAACCCCCCCTTGCCCTCCCCTCCATCAACCCCCCCTTGCCCTCCCCTCCATCAACCCCCCCTTGCCCTCCCCTCCATCAACCCCCCCTTGCCCTCCCCTCCATCAACCCCCCCTTGCCCTCCCCTCCATCAACCCCCCCTTGCCCTCCCCTCCATCAACCCCCCCTTGCCCTCCCCTCCATCAACCCCCCCTTGCCCTCCCCTCCATCAACCCCCCCTTGCCCTCCCCTCCATCAACCCCCCCTTGCCCTCCCCTCCATCAACCCCCCCTTGCCCTCCCCTCCATCAACCCCCCCTTGCCCTCCCCTCCATCAACCCCCCCTTGCCCTCCCCTCCATCAACCCCCCCTTGCCCTCCCCTCCATCAACCCCCCCTTGCCCTCCCCTCCATCAACCCCCCCTTGCCCTCCCCTCCATCAACCCCCCCTTGCCCTCCCCTCCATCAACCCCCCCTTGCCCTCCCCTCCATCAACCCCCCCTTGCCCTCCCCTCCATCAACCCCCCCTTGCCCTCCCCTCCATCAACCCCCCCTTGCCCTCCCCTCCATCAACCCCCCCTTGCCCTCCCCTCCATCAACCCCCCCTTGCCCTCCCCTCCATCAACCCCCCCTTGCCCTCCCCTCCATCAACCCCCCCTTGCCCTCCCCTCCATCAACCCCCCCTTGCCCTCCCCTCCATCAACCCCCCCTTGCCCTCCCCTCCATCAACCCCCCCTTGCCCTCCCCTCCATCAACCCCCCCTTGCCCTCCCCTCCATCAACCCCCCCCCTTGCCCTCCCCTCCATCAACCCCCCCTTGCCCTCCCCTCCATCAACCCCCCTTGCCCTCCCCCATCCCTTACCCCCCCCCTCCATCCTCCCCCCCCTCCATCCTCCCCCCCCCCCCTCCATCCTCCCCCCTCCCCTCCATCCTCCCCCCCTCCATCCTCCCCCCTCCCCTCCATCCTCCCCCCTCCCCTCCATCCTCCCCCCTCCCCTCCATCCTTCCCCCCTCCCCTCCATCCTTCCCCCTCCCCTCCATCCTTCCCCCTCCCCTCCATCCTTCCCCCTCCCCTCCATCCTTCCCCCTCCCCTCCATCCTTCCCCCTCCCCTCCATCCTTCCCCCTCCCCTCCATCCTTCCCCCTCCCCTCCATCCTTCCCCCTCCCCTCCATCCTTCCCCCTCCCCTCCATCCTTCCCCCTCCCCTCCATCCTTCCCCCTCCCCTCCATCCTTCCCCCTCCCCTCCATCCTTCCCCCTCCCCTCCATCCTTCCCCCTCCCCTCCATCCTTCCCCCTCCCCTCCATCCTTCCCCCTCCCCTCCATCCTTCCCCCTCCCCTCCATCCTTCCCCCTCCCCTCCATCCTTCCCCCTCCCCTCCATCCTTCCCCCTCCCCTCCATCCTTCCCCCTCCCCTCCATCCTTCCCCCTCCCCTCCATCCTTCCCCCTCCCCTCCATCCTTCCCCCTCCCCTCCATCCTTCCCCCTCCCCTCCATCCTTCCCCCTCCCCTCCATCCTTCCCCCTCCCCTCCATCCTTCCCCCTCCCCTCCATCCTTCCCCCTCCCCTCCATCCTTCCCCCTCCCCTCCATCCTTCCCCCTCCCCTCCATCCTTCCCCCTCCCCTCCATCCTTCCCCCTCCCCTCCATCCTTCCCCCTCCCCTCCATCCTTCCCCCTCCCCTCCATCCTTCCCCCTCCCCTCCATCCTTCCCCCTCCCCTCCATCCTTCCCCCTCCCCTCCATCCTTCCCCCTCCCCTCCATCCTTCCCCCTCCCCTCCATCCTTCCCCCTCCCCTCCATCCTTCCCCCTCCCCTCCATCCTTCCCCCTCCCCTCCATCCTTCCCCCTCCCCTCCATCCTTCCCCCTCCCCTCCATCCTTCCCCCTCCCCTCCATCCTTCCCCCTCCCCTCCATCCTTCCCCCTCCCCTCCATCCTTCCCCCTCCCCTCCATCCTTCCCCCTCCCCTCCATCCTTCCCCCTCCCCTCCATCCTTCCCCCTCCCCTCCATCCTTCCCCCTCCCCTCCATCCTTCCCCCTCCCCTCCATCCTTCCCCCTCCCCTCCATCCTTCCCCCTCCCCTCCATCCTTCCCCCTCCCCTCCATCCTTCCCCCTCCCCTCCATCCTTCCCCCTCCCCTCCATCCTTCCCCCTCCCCTCCATCCTTCCCCCTCCCCTCCATCCTTCCCCCTCCCCTCCATCCTTCCCCCTCCCCTCCATCCTTCCCCCTCCCCTCCATCCTTCCCCCTCCCCTCCATCCTTCCCCCTCCCCTCCATCCTTCCCCCTCCCCTCCATCCTTCCCCCTCCCCTCCATCCTTCCCCCTCCCCTCCATCCTTCCCCCTCCCCTCCATCCTTCCCCCTCCCCTCCATCCTTCCCCCTCCCCTCCATCCTTCCCCCTCCCCTCCATCCTTCCCCCTCCCCTCCATCCTTCCCCCTCCCCTCCATCCTTCCCCCTCCCCTCCATCCTTCCCCCTCCCCTCCATCCTTCCCCCTCCCCTCCATCCTTCCCCCTCCCCTCCATCCTTCCCCCTCCCCTCCATCCTTCCCCCTCCCCTCCATCCTTCCCCCTCCCCTCCATCCTTCCCCCTCCCCTCCATCCTTCCCCCTCCCCTCCATCCTTCCCCCTCCCCTCCATCCTTCCCCCTCCCCTCCATCCTTCCCCCTCCCCTCCATCCTTCCCCCTCCCCTCCATCCTTCCCCCTCCCCTCCATCCTTCCCCCTCCCCTCCATCCTTCCCCCTCCCCTCCATCCTTCCCCCTCCCCTCCATCCTTCCCCCTCCCCTCCATCCTTCCCCCTCCCCTCCATCCTTCCCCCTCCCCTCCATCCTTCCCCCTCCCCTCCATCCTTCCCCCTCCCCTCCATCCTTCCCCCTCCCCTCCATCCTTCCCCCTCCCCTCCATCCTTCCCCCTCCCCTCCATCCTTCCCCCTCCCCTCCATCCTTCCCCCTCCCCTCCATCCTTCCCCCTCCCCTCCATCCTTCCCCCTCCCCTCCATCCTTCCCCTCCCCTCCATCCTTCCCCCTCCCCTCCATCCTTCCCCCTCCCCTCCATCCTTCCCCCTCCCCTCCATCCTTCCCCCTCCCCTCCATCCTTCCCCCTCCCCTCCATCCTTCCCCCTCCCCTCCATCCTTCCCCCTCCCCTCCATCCTTCCCCCTCCCCTCCATCCTTCCCCCTCCCCTCCATCCTTCCCCCTCTAGGGACATGAGGGGCTGGGGCGAGGAGGGGGGACGCTGGAGGGTGAGCCACTGGAGAGGTAAGGGGCTGGAGGGTTGACTCGAGGGTGAGGGGTAGAATGGGACAATTCTGTGCCCATTCTGAGTGTGGGTTGGCAGGCTGTTTGATAGTGGGGCCTGTCAGCCTGAGCCTGCAAGTCACCAACACCAGCCTGGAGGGCAGGGAGTCGGGAAAACAGCCTCTGCCGTTTCAGTGATGTCACACATATATATGGTGAGAAGGTTCCAGTCCCGGCGCTTGATATGTGACAATCCAAACCGGGAAACTCTGGACTTAGTTGTTAAAACTCTGGCTAAATTTTGTTGCACTACTGGTGGGGATGGGTCTGTCGCTGTATAACACTGGGGTACAGTACTGGTGGGGATGGGTCTGTCACTGTATAACACTGGGTACAGTACTGGTGGGGATGGATCTGTCACTGTATAACACTGGGGTACAGTACTGGTGGGTACTGGTCTGTCACTGTATAACACTGGGATACAGTACTGGTGAGGACGGGTCTGTCACTGTATAACACTGGGGTACAGTACTGGTGGGGACGGGTCTGTCACTGTATAACACTGGGATACAGTACTGGTGGGGAAGGGTCTGTCACTGTATAACACTGGGGTACAGTACTGGTTGGGATGGGTCTGTCGCTGTATAACACTGGTACAGTACTGGTGGGGACGGGTCTGTCACTGTATAACACTGGGGTACAGTACTGGTGGGGACGGGTCTGTCACTGTATAACACTGGGGTACAGTACTGGTGGGGACGGGTCTGTTGCTGTATAACACTGGGGTACAGTACTGGTGGGGACGGGTCTGTCGCTGTATAACACTGGGGTACAGTACTGGTGGGGACGGGTCTGTCACTGTATAACACTGGGGTACAGTAGTGGTGGGGACGGGTGTGTTGCTGTATAACACTGGGATACAGTACTGGTGGGGACGGGTCTGTCACTGTATAACACTGGGGTACAGTACTGGTGGGGACGGGTCTGTCACTGTATAACACTGGGGTACAGTACTGGTGGGGATGGGTCTGTCACTGTATAACACTGGGGTACAGTACTGGTGGGGACGGGTCTGTCACTGTATAACACTGGGGTACAGAACTGATGGGGACGGGTCTGTCACTGTATAACACTGGGGTACAGTACTGGTGGGGACGGGTCTGTCACTGTATAACACTGGGGTACAGTACTGGTGGGGACGGGTCTGTCACTGTATAACACTGGGTACAGTACTGGTGGGGATGGGTCTGTCACTGTATAACACTGGGGTACAGAACTGATGGGGACGGGTCTGTCACTGTATAACACTGGGGTACAGTACTGGTGGGGACGGGTCTGTCACTGTATAACACTGGGGTACAGTACTGGTGGGGACGGGTCTGTCACTGTATAACACTGGG
This sequence comes from Mustelus asterias, assembly GCF_964213995.1. Classification (NCBI taxonomy): domain Eukaryota; kingdom Metazoa; phylum Chordata; class Chondrichthyes; order Carcharhiniformes; family Triakidae; genus Mustelus; species Mustelus asterias. The sequence continues at coordinate 41,804 of NW_027592670.1, read as the reverse complement.
TACAGTACTGGTGGGGACGGGTCTGTCGCTGTATAACACTGGGGTACAGTACTGGTGGGGATGGGTCTGTCTCTATAACACTGGGGTACAGTACTGGTGGGGATGGGTCTGTCTCTATAACACTGGGGTACAGTACTGGTGGGGACGGGTCTGTCACTGTATAACACTGGGGTACAGTACTGGTGGGGACCGGTCTGTCACTGTATAACACTGGGGTACAGTACTGGTGGGGATGGGTCTGTCACTGTATAACACGGTACAGTACTGGTGGGGACGGGTCTGTCACTGTATAACACTGGGTACAGTACTGGTGGGGATGGGTCTGTCACTGTATAACACTGGGTACAGTACTGGTGGGGATGGGTCTGTCACTGTATAACACTGGGGTACAGTACTGGTGGGGATGGGTCTGTCACTGTATAACACGGTACAGTACTGGTGGGGACGGGTCTGTCACTGTATAACACTGGGTACAGTACTGGTGGGGATGGGTCTGTCACTGTATAACACTGGGGTACAGTACTGGTGGGGATGGGTCTGTCACTGTATAACACGGTACAGTACTGGTGGGGACGGGTCTGTCACTGTATAACACTGGGTACAGTACTGGTGGGGATGGGTCTGTCACTGTATAACACTGGGTACAGTACTGGTGGGGATGGGTCTGTCACTGTATAACACTGGGGTACAGTACTGGTGGGGATGGGTCTGTCACTGTATAACACGGTACAGTACTGGTGGGGACGGGTCTGTCACTGTATAACACTGGGTACAGTACTGGTGGGGATGGGTCTGTCACTGTATAACACTGTACAGTACTGGTGGGCACTGGTCTGTCACTGTATAACACTGGGGTACAGTACTGGTGGGGACGGGTCTGTCTCTGTATAACACTGGGGTACAGAACTGATGGGGACGGGTCTGTCACTGTATAACACTGGGGTACAGTACTGGTGGGGACAGGTCTGTCACTGTATAACACTGGGGTACAGTACTGGTGGGGACGGGTCTGTCACTGTATAACACGGGTACAGTACTGGTGGGGGATGGGTCTGTCACTGTATAACACTGGGTACAGTACTGGTGGGGATGGGTCTGTCACTGTATAACACTGGGGTACAGTACTGGTGGGGATGGGTCTGTCACTGTACAACACTGGGTACAGTACTGGTGGGGATGGGTCTGTCACTGGTTATCAGATTAAGTTGATGCGTGTGTTGAGATTATTAAACAGTTACGTTGTGCCGTGTGTGGTTTTCTCCCTGTTTAGACTATCTGAGAGAAAGTCACTGAATGGAGTTTTTGATTCTGATTTGATTTATTATTGTCACATGTACTATCATACAGTGAAAAGTATTGTTTCTTGCGCGCTTTACAGACAAAGCATACCGTTCATAGAGAAGGAAAGGAGAGAGTGCAGAATGTAGTGTTACAGTCATAGCTAGGGTGTAGAGAAAGATCAACTTAATGCGAGGTAGGTCCATTCAAAAGTCTGACAGCAGCAGGGAAGAAGCTGTTCTTGAGTCGGTTGGTACGTGACCGTAGGCTTTTGTATCTTTTTCCCGACGGAAGAAGGTGGAAGAGAGAATGTCCGGGGTGTGTGGGGTCCTTGATTATGCTGGCTGCTTTTCCCGAGGCAGCGGGAAGTGTAGTCTGAGTCCGGTTAGCTGGTCTGAAATGCGTGCTTTCGTAGATTGCATTTGTCATCCTCTGGTGCTGAAGCTCTGGTTGTCCAGAATGTGCGTGCTTGCAGAGTCTGGGGTCTGTCCAGTTCACTGCTGTTGTGTGTCGCGCGTGTGGGATGATCGATGGGCGACCACTAAAACAGAGCAGTGAGTGAAAGGGCGTCTGACCCTGGTGTGAACTGGGAGTGAAAGAGTTGTCTGAAGCTCACCATGCAGGTTCCTCTCTCTCGCGTCACACAGCAGCATCCCTCTACACCTGGAGTCAGATCAGCAGAGCCTCTGTCTCAGTTTCAACTCACCGGTGTCCTGACTTTGCTGTGCGCCCTCTGTTCATCAAGGGAAGGTTTACTGAAGCTGTGCTGGTTTGCATTCTCAGGCAGGGTGTGTAACTATCAGGCTCAGACTGACTGTCTACATTGCCGTTTATTCAAAGGAAAGGCAAGTCTATTCCGTAGAATCCCTGCAGTGCAGAAGGAGGCCATTTGGCCCCTCCAGTCTGCACCGACTCTCTGACAGAGCATTTTTTACCCAAGCCCTATCTCTGCAACCCCACATATTTACCCCACCGTTCCCCCGAAGGTCCCTCATGGCAGGCTGGTGCAAAAGATTAAATCACATGGGATGAACTCGCTAGATGGATTCCGAACTGGCTTGGCCATAGGAGACAGAGGGTAGAGGTGGAATGGTGTTTTTCTGAATGGAGGTCTGTAACTCGTGGTGTTCACAGTAAGAAGTTTAACAACACCAGGTTAAAGTCCAACAGGTTTATTTGGTAGCAAAAGCCACACAAGCTTTCGGAGCTCCAAGCCCCTTCTTCAGGTGAGTGGGAATTCTGTTCACAAACAGAGCATATAAAGACACAAACTCAATTTACATGAATAATGATTGGAATGCGAATACTTACAACTAATCAAGTCTTTAAGAAACAAAACAATGTGAGTGGAGAGAGCATCAAGACAGGCTAAAAAGATGTGTATTGTCTCCAGACAAGACAGCCAGTGAAACTCTGCAGGTCTAGGCAACTGTGGGGGTTACAAATAGTGTGACATGACTAGTGGTGTTCTGCAGAGATCGGTGCTGGGACCTCTGTTTTTTGCATTATGTTTAAATGATTTGGAAGGAAACGTAGCTGGTCTGATTAGCAAGTTTGTGGATGATACTAAGATTGGCGGAGTTGCGGATAGTGATGAAGATTGTCAGAGAATACAGCAGGATACGGATAGGCTGGAAAACTGGGTGGAGAAATGGCAGATGGAATTTAATCCGGATAAATGTGAGGTGGTGCATTTTGGTCGATCAAATTCAGGTGGGAGCTATAAAATAAATGGCAGAATTATCAGGAACAGAGACACACAGAGAGATCTGGGAGTACAGAGAGATCTGGGAGTACAGAGAGATCTGGGAGTACAGGTCCACAGATCCTTAAAAATGGCAGCACAGGTGGAAAAGGTGGTGAAGGAAGCAGATGGCACGCTTGTCTTCATCGGACGGGGCATCGAGTATAAAAACTGGCAAATTATGTTAGTTATGGCCACATTTGGAATACTGTGTCTAATTCTGGTCGCCGCACTACCAGAAGGACATGGAGGCTTTGGAGAGAGTACAGAGAAGGTTTACCAGGACGTAGACCTGGTATGGAGGGTCTTAGCTATGAGCAGAGAGTGAATAAACTGGGATTGTTCTCCCTGGAAAGACGGAGGCTGACGGGCGACCTGATAGACATTTATTCAAGTATGAGGGGTATGGATAGGGGGAAAAGTTGGAAGCTTCTTCCCAGGGCAGAAATGACAATTAAAAGGGGGCACAAGTTCAAGGTGAGGGGGGGAAGGTTCAGTGGAGATGTGCGGGGGGAGTTTTTTACACAGAGGGTGGTGGGGGCCTGGAATGGACTGCCAAGTGAGGTGGTTGAGGCAAACACGTTAGTGACATTTAAAACTTATCTGAATAGACACATGAACAGGTGGGGAATAGAGGGATACAGGCGGTTGGTCTCGGTAGGACAACATGATGGGTACAGGCTTGGAGGGCCTGTTCCTGTGCTGTACTGTTTGTCCATTCTCCCGACTTGCACGGACGCGGTGGACTCGAGGAAGAGTTCTTGGAATGCTGTCGGGATAGTTTCCTCGGACAGTATGTTACAGAACCTACGAGTTATCTTGGATCTGGTCCTGAGTAATGAAACCAGTAAAGTTAATCATCTTGTGAGGGATCCTCTTGGAATGAGTGATCACAATATGGTTGAATTTCTAATACAAATGGAGGGTGAGAAAGTAGGGTCCCAAACCAGTGTCCTCTGCTTGAACAGAGGGGAGTACAATAGGATGAGGGTGGAATTGGCTAATGTAGACTGGGCGAGCAGACTGGTTGGTCGGACAGCTGAGCAACAGTGGCGGATTTTTAAGGAGATTTTTCTCAGTACTCAGCAAAAATATATTCCTGTGATAAAGAAGGAATGTAAGAAAAGAGATAACCAGCCGTGGATAACTAAGGAAATAAAGGAGAGTATTAAATTAAAAACCAATGCGTACAGAGTGGCCAAAACTAGTGGGGAATTAGGAGATTGGGAAAGCTGTAAAAAAACAACAAAGAACTACTAAGAAAGCGATAAAGAAAGGAAAGATAGATTATGAAACTAAACTAGCACAAAATATAAAAACTGATAGTAAAAGTTTTTACAAATATATAAAAAGGAAAAGAGTAGCTAAAGTAAATGTTGGACCCTTAGAAGATGAGAAGGGGGATTTAATAATGGGGAACGAGGAAATGGCCGAGGCCTTAAACAAGTTTTTTGTGTCGGTCTTCACGGTTGAGGACACAAATAGCTTACCGAAAATTGATGGTTGTGGGACTGTAGGGGGTGAGGTCCTTAAAACGATCACTATTACTAAAGAGGTAGTGCTTGGTAGGCTAATGGGACTAAAGGTAGACAAGTCCCCGGGCCCGGATGGAATGCATCCCAGGGTACTGAAAGAAATGGCAGAAGTAATAGCAGGTGCGTGGGTTGTAATTTATCAAAATTCGCTGGACTCTGGGGAAGTGCCGGCTGATTGGAAAACAGCTAATGTGACGCCACTGTTTTAAAAAAGGAGGTAGACAAAGGTGTGGAGGCCGAGACGTTGAGCGTCTTCAAGACAGAAATTGATAAATTCTTGATTTCTCGAGGAATTAAGGGCTATGGGGAGAGAGCGGGTAAATGGAGTTGAAATCAACCATGATTGAATGGTGGAGTGGACTCGATGGGCCGAATGGCCTTACTTCCGCTCCTATGTCTTATGGTCTTATGGTAACTACAGGCCGGTTAGCTCAACGTCCGTAGTTGGGAAATTGCTGGAATCCATGATTAAAGAAGAAATAGCAGGACACCTGGAAAAAAAATGGTTCGATCAAGCAGACGCAGCATGGATTCATGAACGGAAAGTCGTGTTTGACGAATTTACTGGATTTTTATGAAGATGTGACTAGAGCGGTTGACAGAGGGGAACCGGTGGATGTGGTGTTTTTAGATTTCCAGAAGGCATTCGATAAGGTGCCTCACAAAAGGTTGCTGCAGAAGATTTGGGAACACGGAGTTGGGGGTAAGGTGTTGGCGTGGATTGGGGATTGGCTATCCAACAGGAAGCAGAGAGTTGGGATAAATGGGTGCTTTTCTGGTTGGCAGTTGGTGACTAGTGGCGTGCCGCAGGGATCGGTGCTGGGGCCTCAACTGTTTACTATTTACATAGACGATCTGGAGGAGGGGACTGAGTGTAGGGTATCAAAGTTTGCTGACGACACGAAGATAAGTGGGAAAGCGAATTGCGTGGAGGATGCGGAAAGTCTGCAGAGAGATTTGGATAGGCTGAGCGAGTGGGCGAGGATCTGGCAGATGGAGTATAACGTTGACAAGTGTGAGGTTATCCACTTTGGAAGGAATAATAGTAAAATGGACTGTTATTTAAGTGGTGAAAAATTACAACATGCTACTGTGCAGAGGGACCTGGGGGTCCTTGTGCACGAATCGCAAAAACTCAGTCTGCAGGTGCAGCAGGTGATCAAGAAGGTGAATGGAATGTTGGCCTTTATCGCGAGGGGGATAGAATATAAAAGCAGGGAGGTCTTGCTGCAACTGTACAAGGCACTGGTGAGGCCGCAACTGGAGTACTGTGTGCAGTTTTGGTCCCCTTATTTGCGGAAGGATATATTGGCCTTGGAGGGAGTGCAGAGAAGGTTCACCAGGTTGATACCGGAAATGAGGGGGTTAGCTTATGAGGAGAGATTGAGTGGATTGGGCCTGTACTCGTTGGAGTTTAGAAGGCTGAGGGGAGATCTTATAGAGACATATAAGATAATGAAGGGGCTTGACAGGGTAGAGGCAGAGAGATTCTTTCCACTGAGAAACGAAACAAGAACTAGAGGGGACAGCCTCAAAATATGGGGGAGTCAGTTTAGAACAGAGTTGAGGAGGAACAACTTCTGAGGGTAGTGAATCTCTGGAATTCTCTGCCCATTGAAGCAGTGGAGGCTACCTCGTTAAATATGTTTATGTCACAGGTAGATAGATTTCTGATCAATAAGGGAATTCAGGGTTATGGGGAGCAGGCGGGTAAGTGGAACTAAACCACTATCAGATCAGTCATGATCTTATTGAATGGCGGGGCAGGCTCGAGGGGCTAGATGGCCTACTCCTGCTGCTATTTCTTATGTTCTTATTTCTTATCTTTGGACTGTGGGAGGAAACCCACGCAGACACGGGGAGAACGTGCAAACTGTACGCAGACGGTCACCCGAGGCTGGAATCGAATCTCGTGTTGTGAAGCAGCAGTGCTAACCACTGTGCCATACAAAGGGGAACAGTCTTCCAGCACAGGTCAGGCCCTGAATCGTTTTCCCTTTGCTCTGGTTCATAGCCGAATCGAGAGGCATTTAATGTTCCCACTGCCAAGGTCACCGAGATGGTGCAGGTTTGTGCCCCCTGGAAACTCACGGTGGTTTACCTGGGGGAGGGGGGGTGGTGCAGTGAGGAGAAATCCCTGTCTGTGAAGGTTCCCCTCGAACTGGATGGAAGGGGATGTGGAATAAGGAGAGGAGCTGGCCGACAGAGCAGGATTTGCCCGCTTGCTGTGGTGCTCGGATTGGAGGCTGCGCTGCAGAAAGTGCAGCACATCAGTGAGGTGGGGGAATTACCTGGGTGGCAGCAGTGTTCCAGGCAATGGTCGCAGCCCTGAGCCCAGGGTGCTGCGGTTTGGTCAGGGACAGGAGGGTGTGGAGGTATGGTGGTTAGCTGCTTTACAGCGCCAGGGACCTGGGTTCGATTCCCGGCTCGAGTCAGTGTGTGGAGTTTGCACATTCTCCCCGTGTCTGCATGGGTTTCCTCCGGGTGCTCCAGTTTCCTCCCACATTCTGAAAGATGTGCAGGTTAGCTGGATTGGCCATGCTAAATTGTCCCTTATTGTCCAAAGATGTGTAGGTCGGGTGGATTGGCCATGCTAAATTGTCCCTTATTGTCCAAAGATGTGCAGGTCGGGTGGATTGGCCATGCTAAATTGTCCCTTATTGTCCAAAGATGTGCAGGTTAGGTGGATTGGCCATGCTAAATTGTCCCTTATTGTCCAAAGATGTGCAGGTTAGGGTGGATTGGCCGTGCTAAATTGTCCCTTATTGTCCAAAGATGTGCAGGTTAGGTGGATTGGCCATGCTATATTGTCCAAAGATGTGCAGGTCGGGTGGATTGGCCATGCTAAATTGTCCCTTATTGTCCAAAGATGTGCAGGTTAGGTGGATTGGTCATGTTAAATTGACCCTAGTGTCAGGAGGATTGGCTTGGGTAAATGTGTGGTTATGGGGATAGGTCCTGGGTGGGATTGTGGTCAGTGCATGCTCGATGGGCCGAATGGCCTCCTCCTGCACTGTCGGGATTCTATGATTCTTGTGTGACTGTGAGTGAGCCAGGTCTGGGGAGAAGTGGAGGAACCTTACAAATCGTCCAACAGGCTTGAGGTTCTTACAGCTGATGGGGATGGAAGAGAGGGGGGGCGCGGTGGGCGGAGTGAACTCCCCATGGTCCTGTGCTATGGGGAACCATTCGAGAGATGGGTTAATAAGAATGTAGTGGTGTCAGGAGGAGAGAGAGTTCTCTGCGGCTGAGAGCGGGAGTTCAGAAGGTTGTGTTGCCTGCCCGTTGCACCGTTCAGGACCTCTTGTCGGGGCCAGAGAGGAAGCTGCAGTGTGAGGGGGAGGATCCAGTTGTCCTGCTCCATGTGAGTGAACACTGGTGCAGTCAATGGCACTGAAGGTTGATAACTGCCCGGTATCTGATGGTTTACATCCCAGAGTGTTGCAAGACGTGGCTGTAGAGATAGAGGATATGTTGGCGATCATCTCTCAAAATTTGATCGGTTCTGGAACAGTGCCTGCAGATTGGAAGGAGGGAGAGAGGAAAAGGAATTACAGATCTGTTAACCCGACATCAGGCAGAGGGAAAATACTGAAATCTATAACTGGAAACTTCACAAATAAGGGTAGGGATGGACCGAGGCAATGTGGATTTATGAAAGGGAAATCATGTTTAACAAATCTGTTAAAGTTTTTTTAAAAAAAAGTTTGTTTATTAGTCACAAGTAAGGCTTCCGTTAACACTGCAATGAAGTTAGTGTGCAAGTCCCCTAGTCACCACAGACCGCCATCTGTTCACGTCAATGCACCCTAACCAGCACGTCTTGCAGAATGTGGGAGGAAACCGGAGCACCCGGAGGAAACCCACGCAGACACGGGGAGAAGGTGCAAACTCTACACAGACAGTGACGCAAGCCGGGAATCGAACCTGGGTCCCTGGCGCTGTGCAGCAGCAGTGCTAACCACTGCTGCCGTGCCGCCCTGTTTGGGTTTTTTGAAGATTTATTTTTCTTTATTCATTTGTGGGACATGGGCGTCGCTGGCTGGCCAGCATTTATTGCCCATCCCTAGTTGCCACTTGAAGCTGAGTGGCTTGCTAGGCCATTTCAGAGGGCAGGTGAGAATCAACCACATTGCTGTGACTCTGGAGTCACATGTAGGCCAGACCGGGTAAGGACGGCAGATTTCCTTCCCGAAAGGACGTTACCCAGATGGGCTTTTCCGACAATCGGCAATGGTTTCATGGTCATCAGTAGATTCTTAATTCCGGATATTATTGAATTCAAATTCCATCATCTGCCGTGGCAGGATTCGAACCCGGTTCCCCAGAACATTCGCTGAGATCTAATAGTCCAGAAAAATACCACTAAACCACCGCCTCCCCTATTACCTATAGGGCAGATGAGGGGGGGGCCAGTGGATGTGATGTACTTGGTTTTCAGAAGGCTTTTGATAAAGTCCCACAAAGGACTTTAGGCTTTTAAGTGTAAGTTGATGGGGATTCAGGACCAGCACATTCCTGTAAGGATGAAGGATAAGTATGGCAAGTTTTGGGAACCTCGGATAACGAGAGATATTGTAAGTCTAGTCAAAGAGAAAAAGGAAGCATTTGTCAAAGCTAGGAGGCTGGGAACACACAAAGCAAGTGTGGAATACAAGGAAAGTATAAAGAAACTGAAGCAAGGTTTAAGGAGGGGTAAAAGGGGTCACGAAAAAGCATTGGCCAGCAGGATAAGGAAAATCCCAAGGCTTTTTATACATATATAAAGAGCAAGAGGGTAGCCAGGGAGAGGGTTGGCCCACTCAAGGACAAGGGAGGGAATCTATGCGTTGAGCCAGAGGAAATGGGCGAGGTATTAAATGAGTACTTTGCGTCAGTATTCATCAAATAGAAGGACTTGGTGGATGATGAGTCTGGGAAAGGGTGTGTAGATAGTTTGAGTCATGTTGAGATCAAAAAGGAGGAGGTATTGGGCTTCTTGAGAAACATTAAGGCAGACAAGTCCCCAGAGCCTGATAGGATATACCCCAGAATACTGAGAGAGGCAAGGGAGGAAATTGCTGGGGCCTTGAGAGAAATCTTTGTATCCTCACTGACTACAGGGGAGGTACACACAGTAAGAGTTTTAACAACACCAGGTTAAAGTCCAACAGGTTTATTTGGTAGCAAATGCCATTAGCTTTCGGAGCGCTGCTCCTTCGTCAGATGGAGTGGATATCTGCTCTCAGTAAGAAGTTTAACAACACCAGGTTAAAGTCCAACAGGTTTATTTGGTAGCAAAAGCCACAAAGGTGTGGCTTTTGCTACCAAATAAACCTGCTGGACTTTAACCTGGTGTTGTTAAACTTCTTACTGTGTTTACCCCAGCCCAACGCCAGCATCTACACATCATATCTGCTCTCGTACAGGGCGCACACACACACAAAATCAAGTTACAGAATACTGATTAGAATGAGAATCTCTACAGCCAACCAGGTCCTAAAGATACAGACAATGTGAGTGGAGGGAGCATTAAGCACAGGTTAAAGAGATGTGTATTGTCTCCAGACAGGACAGCCAGTGAGATTCTGCAAGTCCAGGAGGCAAGCTGTGGGGGTTACTGATCGTGTGACATGAACCCAAGATCCCGGTTGAGGCCGTCCTCGTGTGTGCGGAACTTGGCTATCAGTTTCTACTCTGCGCTGTCGTGTGTCGTGAAGACCACCTTCACAGGGGAGGTCCCAGAGGATTGGAGAATAGCCAATGTTGTTCCTTTGTTTAAGAAGGGTCGCAAGAATAATTCTGGTAATTACAGGCCGGTGAGTCTTACATCAGTGGTAGGGAAATTATTGGAGAGGATTCTTCGAGACAGAATTTATTCCCACTTGGAAATAAGTGGACGTATTAGTGAGAGGCAACATGGTTTTGTGAAGGGGAGGTTGTGTCTCACTAACTTGATCGAGTTTTTCAAGGAAGTGACGAAGATGATTGAGGGTAGGGCAGTGGATGTTGTCTACATGGACTTCAGTAAGGCCTTTGACAAGGTCCCTCATGTAAGCCTACTTGTCATAAGTAGGCTTACATTAACACTGCAATGAAGTTACTGTGAAAATCCCCTAGTCGCCACACTCTGGCGCCTGTTTGGGTACACTGAGGGAGAATTGAGCATGGCCAATGCACCCTAACCAGCACGTCTTTCAGACTGTGGTAGATGCAGGAAGGATGTGGGTCATAGACTCATAGAGGTTTACAGCATGGTAACAGGCCCTTTGGCCGAACTAGTCCGTGCCACCCGGTTTTTAAACCCCTAAGCTAGTCCCAATTGCCTGCATTTGGCCCATATCCCTCTATACCCATCTTACCCATGTAACTGTCCAAATGCTTTTTAAAAGACAAAATTGTACCCGCCTCTACTACTACCTCTGGCAGCTCGTTCCAGACACTCACCACCCTCTGTGAAAAAATTGCCCCTCTGGACCCTTTTGTATCTCTCCCCTCTCACCTTAAACCGATGCCCTCTAGTTTTAGACTCCCCTACCTTTGGGAAAAGATATTGACTATCTAGCTGATCTGTGCCCCTCATTATTTTATAGACCTCTATAAGATCACCCCTCAGCCTCCTACGCTCCAGAGGAAAAAGTCCCAGTCTATCCAGCCTCTCCTTATAACTCAATCCATCAAGTTCCGGTAGCATCCGAGTAAATCTCTTCTGCACTCTTTCTCGGATTAGGGGGACACAGTCAGAGAATAAGGGGTAGACCATTTAGGACGGAGATGAGGAGGAATTTCTCAATGGAGGGAGGATGTGGAATTCTCTACCCCGGAGGCCGTAGTGCCTGTTATTGAATGTGTTCAGTATGGAGATGGATAGGTTCTGAGGTATTAAAGCAGGGCGGCACAGTGGTTGGCACTGCTGCCTAACAGCGCCAGGGACCCGGGTTCGATTCCCGGCTTGGGTCACTGTCTGTGTGGAGTTTGCACATTCTCCCCGTGTCTGCGTGGGTTTCCTCTGGGTGCTCCGGTTTCCTCCCACGGTCCAAAGATGTGCGTGTTAGGTGGATTGGCCGTGCTAAATTGACCCTAGTGTCAGGAGGATCAGCAGGGTAAATGTGTGAGGTTATGGGGATAGGGCCTGGGTGGGATTGTGGTCGGTGCAGACTCGATGGGCCAAATGGCTTCCTTGTGCACTGTCGGGATTCTATACTCTAGTTCCCTCCCATAATCCAAAAGACGTGCTGGTTAGGGTACATTAGCCATGCTAAATTCTCCCTCCGTGTACCCGAACAGGCGCCGGAGTGTGGGGACTAGGGCATTTTCCACAATGACTTCATTGCAGTGTTAATATCAGCCTTACTTGTGACACCAATAAATATAGTTTAACTTGATAGGAGTGTATATGACCACAGTGTGGTAAAATGTTGTTGTGGAACCATGATCTCATTGAAAGGCTGAGCAGGCTTGAGGGGCTGTCTAGCCTGCTCCTGCGTGGGAATTTAGTGGGCTGAACAAGCTGAACACACAATGCCCAGCGTGCCCTGGCTCTGTGCAGCCTGTTCTTGCTGCCTGCTCTATCTCATCTCCACTGCTGTTTCACTTTTATCACTTCAATCTGTGCAGGAAAAACAAGTTTGAAAGGGATTGAGTGTTTACTCTCCGCACTGGGTTATTAACCGTGTGAGAGCAGGGCCAGCGACTGACCACATCCTCAGCAGCCCCGAAGGTCACTGAGGAACAACTCTGCGCTCGATCTCACTCCTGAATTCTGGGCCAAATGGCTGTCACATCCTGACATAACACCCCAGCTAACTGAATTCACACTGAACTCTCCCTGTCCAGATGGACAGACCGAATGGGGTGTCAGGCACTCCAACAGCACAGAGACCACAGATACAATCACTGGCTGGTTTAGTACGGGATATTAGAAAAGTTATGAAACCACACTGCATCCCCAAACCTGGTGAAAGACACCCAGATATAACACTGGGGTACAGTACTGGTGGGGACGGGTCTGTCACTGTATAACACTGGGGTACAGTACTGGTGGAGATGGGTCTGTCACTGTATAACACTGGGGTACAGTACTGGTGGAGATGGGTCTGTCACTGTATAACACTGGGGTACAATACTGGTGGGGATGGGTCTGTCGCTGTATAGCACTGGGGTACAGTACTGGTGGGCACGGGTCTGTCACTGTATAACACTGGTACAGTACTGGTGGGGACGGGTCTGTCACTGTATAACACTGGGGTACAGTACTGGTGGGGACGGGTCTGTCGCTGTATAACACTGGGATACAGTACTGGTGGGGACAGGTCTGTCGCTGTATAACACTGGGGTACAGTACTGGTGGCGACGGGTCTGTCGCAGTATAACACTGGGGTACAGTACTGGTGGGGATGGGTCTGTCGCTGTATAACACTGGGATACAGTACTGGTGGGGACAGGTCTGTCGCTGTATAACACTGGGGTACAGTACTGGTGGCGACGGGTCTGTCGCAGTATAACACTGGGGTACAGTACTGGTGGGGACGGGTCTGTCGCTGTATAACACTGGGATACAGTACTGGTGGGGACGGGTCTGTCGCTGTATAACATTGGGGTACAGTACTGGTGGGGACGGGTCTGTCGCTGTATAACGCTGGGGTACAGTACTGGTGGGGACGGGTCTGTCACTGTATAACACTGGGATACAGTACTGGTGGGGACGGGTCTGTCACTGTATAACACTGGGGTACAGTACTGGTGGGGACGGGTCTGTCACTGTATAACACTGTGGTTCAGTACTGGTGGGGACGGGTCTGTCGCTGTATAACATTGGGGTACAGTACTGGTGGGGACGGGTCTGTCACTGTATAACACTGTGGTTCAGTACTGGTGGGGACGGGTCTGTCACTGTATAACATTGGGGTACAGTACTGGTGGGGACGGGTCTGTCACTGTATAACACTGGGGTACAGTACTGGTGGGGACGGGTCTGTCGCTATATAACACTGGGGTACAGTACTGGTGGTGACGGGTCTGTCGCTGTATAACACGGGTACAGTACTGGTGGGGACAGGTCTGTCGCTGTATAACACTGGGGTACAATACTGGTGGGGATGGGTCTGTCGCTGTATAACACTGGGGTGTACAGTACTGGTGGCGACGGGTCTGTCGCTGTATAACACTGGGGTACAGTACTGGTAGGGACGGGTCTGTAGCTGTATAACATTGGGGTACAGTACTGGTGGGGACGGGTCTGTCACTGTATAACACTGTGGTTCAGTACTGGTGGGGACGGGTCTGTCACTGTATAACACTGAGGCACAGTACTGGTGGGGACGGGTCTGTCACTGTATAACTGGTACAGTACTGGTGGGGACGGGTCTGTCACTGTATAACACTGGGATACAGTACTGGTGGGGACAGGTCTGTCGCTGTATAACACTGGGGTACAGTACTGGTGGCGACGGGTCTGTCGCTGTATAACACTGGGATACAGTACTGGTGGGGACGGGTCTGTCGCTGTATAATGCTGGGGTACAGTACTGGTGGGGACGGGTCTGTCACTGTATAACACTGGAGTACAGTACTGGTGGGGACGGGTCTGTCACTGTATAACACTGGTTCAGTACTGGTGGGGACGGGTCTGTCACTGTATAACACTGGGGCACAGTACTGGTGGGGACGGGTCTGTCACTGTATAACACTGGGGCACAGTACTGGTGGGGACGGGTCTGTCACTGTATAACACTGGGGTACAGTACTGGTGGGGACGGGTCTGTCACTGTATAACACTGAGGCACAGTACTGGTGGGGACGGGTCTGTCACTGTATAACTGGTACAGTACTGGTGGGGACGGGTCTGTCACTGTATAACACTGGGATACAGTACTGGTGGGGACGGGTCTGTCACTGTATAACACTGGGTACAGTACTGGTGGGGATGGGTCTGTCGCTGTAGAACAGCCAGTAATCAGTTTTAAACTTGAAGTTTGTTTTTATATGCTCATGTTTTTTAAAGCTATGTAAAATACAGTACTGGTGGGGACGGGTCTGTCGCTGTATAACACTGGGGCCCAGTACTGGTGGGGACGGGTCTGTCGCTATATAACACTGGGGTACAGTACTGGTGGTGACGGGTCTGTCGCTGTATAACACTGGGGTACAATACTGGTGGGGATGGGTCTGTCGCTGTATAACACTGGGATACAGTACTGGTGGGGACAGGTCTGTCGCTGTATAACACTGGGGTACAGTACTGGTGGCGACGGGTCTGTCGCTGTATAACACTGGGATACAGTACTGGTGGGGACGGGTCTGTCGCTGTATAATGCTGGGGTACAGTACTGGTGGGGACGGGTCTGTCACTGTATAACACTGGAGTACAGTACTGGTGGGGACGGGTCTGTCACTGTATAACACTGGTTCAGTACTGGTGGGGACGGGTCTGTCACTGTATAACACTGGGGCACAGTACTGGTGGGGACGGGTCTGTCACTGTATAACACTGGGGCACAGTACTGGTGGGGACGGGTCTGTCACTGTATAACACTGGGGTACAGTACTGGTGGGGACGGGTCTGTCGCTATATAACACTGGGGTACAGTACTGGTGGTGACGGGTCTGTCACTGTATAACACTGGGGTACAGTACCTGTGGGGACAGGTCTGTCACTGTATAACACTGGGTACAGTACTGGTGTGGACGGGTCTGTCGCTGTATAACACTGGGGTACAGTACTGGTGGGGACGGGTCTGTTGCTGTATAACACTGGGGTGTACAGTACTGGTGGGGACGGGTCTGTCGCTGTATAACAATGGGCGGCACAGTAGCACAGTGGTTAGCACTACTGCTTCACAGCTCCAGGGACCTGGGTTCAATTCCCGGCTTGGGTCACTGTCTGTGTGGAGTTTGCAATTCTCCTTGTGCCTGCGTGGGTTTCCTCCGGGTGCTCCGCTTTCCTCCCACAGTCCAAAGGTGTGCGGGTTAGGTTGATTGGCCATGCTAAAATTCCCCTTAGTGTCCTGAAATGCGTAGGTTAGAGGGATTAGTGGGTAAAATATGTAGGGGTATGGGGGTAGGGCCTGGGTGGGATTGTGGTCGGTGCAGACTCGATGGGCCAAATGGCCTCTTTCTGTGCTGTAGGGTTTCTATGATTCGATGATAACACTGGGGTACAGTACTGGTGGGGACGGGTCTGTCACTGCATAACACTGGGGTACAGTACTGGTGGGGATGGGTCTGTCGCTGTATAACACTGGGGCACAGTACTGGTGGGGACGGGTCTGTCGCTGTAAAACACTGGGGTACAGTACTGGTGGGGACGGGTCTGTCGCTGTATAACACTGGGGTACAGTACTGGTGGGGACGGGTCTGTCACTGTGTATCACTGGGGTACAGTACTGGTGGGGACGGGTCTGTCGCTGTATAACACTGGGGTACAGTACTGGTGGGGATGGGTCTGTCACTGTATAACACTGGGGTACAGTACTGGTGGGACGGGTCTGTCACTGTATAACACTGGGGTACAGTACTGGTGGGACGGGTCTGTCACTGTACAACACTGGGGTACAGTACTGGTGGGGATGGGTCTGTCGCTGTATAACACTGGGGCACAGTACTGGTGGGGACGGGTCAGTCACTGTGTGACACTGGGGTACAGTACTGGTGGGGATGGGTCTGTCGCTGTATAACACTGGGGTACAGTACTGGTGGGGACGGGTCTGTCACTGTATAACACTGGGGGACAGTACTGGTGGGGATGGGTCTGTCACTGTATAACACTGGGGTACAGTACTGGTGGGGATGGGTCTGTCGCTGTATAACACTGGGGTACAGTACTGGTGGGGATGGGTCTGTCGCTGTATAACACTGGGGTACAGTACTGGTGGGGATGGGTCTGTCACTGTATAACACTGGGGTACAGTACTGGTGGGGATGGGTCTGTCACTGTATAACACTGGGGTACAGTACTGGTGGGGATGGGTCTGTCGCTGTATAACACTGGGGCACAGTACTGGTGGGGACGGGTCTGTCGCTATATAACTCTGGGGTACAGTACTGGTGGGGACGGGTCTGTCGCTGTATAACACTGGGGTACAGTACTGGTGGGGACGGGTCTGTCACTGTGTTTCACTGGGGTACAGTACTGGTGGGGACGGGTCTGTCGCTGTATAACACTGGGGCACAGTACTGGTGGGGACGGGTCTGTTACTGTATGACACTGGGGTACAGTACTGGTGGGGACGGGTCTGTCACTGTATAACACTGGTGTACAGTACTGCTGGGGACGGGTCTGTCGCTGTATAACACTGGGGTACAGTACTGGTGGGGATGGGTCTGTCACTGTATAACACTGGTGTACAGTACTGCTGGGGACGGGTCTGTCGCTGTATAACACTGGGGTACAGTACTGGTGGGGACGGGTCTGTTACTGTATGACACTGGGGTACAGTACTGGTGGGGACGGGTCTGTCACTGTATAACACTGGGGTACAGTACTGGTGGAGATGGGTCTGTCACTGTATAACACTGGGGTACAGTACTGGTGGAGATGGGTCTGTCACTGTATAACACTGGGGTACAATACTGGTGGGGATGGGTCTGTCGCTGTATAGCACTGGGGTACAGTACTGGTGGGCACGGGTCTGTCACTGTATAACACTGGTACAGTACTGGTGGGGACGGGTCTGTCACTGTATAACACTGGGGTACAGTACTGGTGGGGACGGGTCTGTCGCTGTATAACACTGGGATACAGTACTGGTGGGGACAGGTCTGTCGCTGTATAACACTGGGGTACAGTACTGGTGGCGACGGGTCTGTCGCAGTATAACACTGGGGTACAGTACTGGTGGGGATGGGTCTGTCGCTGTATAACACTGGGATACAGTACTGGTGGGGACAGGTCTGTCGCTGTATAACACTGGGGTACAGTACTGGTGGCGACGGGTCTGTCGCAGTATAACACTGGGGTACAGTACTGGTGGGGACGGGTCTGTCGCTGTATAACACTGGGATACAGTACTGGTGGGGACGGGTCTGTCGCTGTATAACATTGGGGTACAGTACTGGTGGGGACGGGTCTGTCGCTGTATAACGCTGGGGTACAGTACTGGTGGGGACGGGTCTGTCACTGTATAACACTGGGATACAGTACTGGTGGGGACGGGTCTGTCACTGTATAACACTGGGGTACAGTACTGGTGGGGACGGGTCTGTCACTGTATAACACTGTGGTTCAGTACTGGTGGGGACGGGTCTGTCGCTGTATAACATTGGGGTACAGTACTGGTGGGGACGGGTCTGTCACTGTATAACACTGTGGTTCAGTACTGGTGGGGACGGGTCTGTCACTGTATAACATTGGGGTACAGTACTGGTGGGGACGGGTCTGTCACTGTATAACACTGGGGTACAGTACTGGTGGGGACGGGTCTGTCGCTATATAACACTGGGGTACAGTACTGGTGGTGACGGGTCTGTCGCTGTATAACACGGGTACAGTACTGGTGGGGACAGGTCTGTCGCTGTATAACACTGGGGTACAATACTGGTGGGGATGGGTCTGTCGCTGTATAACACTGGGGTGTACAGTACTGGTGGCGACGGGTCTGTCGCTGTATAACACTGGGGTACAGTACTGGTAGGGACGGGTCTGTAGCTGTATAACATTGGGGTACAGTACTGGTGGGGACGGGTCTGTCACTGTATAACACTGTGGTTCAGTACTGGTGGGGACGGGTCTGTCACTGTATAACACTGAGGCACAGTACTGGTGGGGACGGGTCTGTCACTGTATAACTGGTACAGTACTGGTGGGGACGGGTCTGTCACTGTATAACACTGGGATACAGTACTGGTGGGGACAGGTCTGTCGCTGTATAACACTGGGGTACAGTACTGGTGGCGACGGGTCTGTCGCTGTATAACACTGGGATACAGTACTGGTGGGGACGGGTCTGTCGCTGTATAATGCTGGGGTACAGTACTGGTGGGGACGGGTCTGTCACTGTATAACACTGGAGTACAGTACTGGTGGGGACGGGTCTGTCACTGTATAACACTGGTTCAGTACTGGTGGGGACGGGTCTGTCACTGTATAACACTGGGGCACAGTACTGGTGGGGACGGGTCTGTCACTGTATAACACTGGGGCACAGTACTGGTGGGGACGGGTCTGTCACTGTATAACACTGGGGTACAGTACTGGTGGGGACGGGTCTGTCACTGTATAACACTGAGGCACAGTACTGGTGGGGACGGGTCTGTCACTGTATAACTGGTACAGTACTGGTGGGGACGGGTCTGTCACTGTATAACACTGGGATACAGTACTGGTGGGGACGGGTCTGTCACTGTATAACACTGGGTACAGTACTGGTGGGGATGGGTCTGTCGCTGTAGAACAGCCAGTAATCAGTTTTAAACTTGAAGTTTGTTTTTATATGCTCATGTTTTTTAAAGCTATGTAAAATACAGTACTGGTGGGGACGGGTCTGTCGCTGTATAACACTGGGGCCCAGTACTGGTGGGGACGGGTCTGTCGCTATATAACACTGGGGTACAGTACTGGTGGTGACGGGTCTGTCGCTGTATAACACTGGGGTACAATACTGGTGGGGATGGGTCTGTCGCTGTATAACACTGGGATACAGTACTGGTGGGGACAGGTCTGTCGCTGTATAACACTGGGGTACAGTACTGGTGGCGACGGGTCTGTCGCTGTATAACACTGGGATACAGTACTGGTGGGGACGGGTCTGTCGCTGTATAATGCTGGGGTACAGTACTGGTGGGGACGGGTCTGTCACTGTATAACACTGGAGTACAGTACTGGTGGGGACGGGTCTGTCACTGTATAACACTGGTTCAGTACTGGTGGGGACGGGTCTGTCACTGTATAACACTGGGGCACAGTACTGGTGGGGACGGGTCTGTCACTGTATAACACTGGGGCACAGTACTGGTGGGGACGGGTCTGTCACTGTATAACACTGGGGTACAGTACTGGTGGGGACGGGTCTGTCGCTATATAACACTGGGGTACAGTACTGGTGGTGACGGGTCTGTCACTGTATAACACTGGGGTACAGTACCTGTGGGGACAGGTCTGTCACTGTATAACACTGGGTACAGTACTGGTGTGGACGGGTCTGTCGCTGTATAACACTGGGGTACAGTACTGGTGGGGACGGGTCTGTTGCTGTATAACACTGGGGTGTACAGTACTGGTGGGGACGGGTCTGTCGCTGTATAACAATGGGCGGCACAGTAGCACAGTGGTTAGCACTACTGCTTCACAGCTCCAGGGACCTGGGTTCAATTCCCGGCTTGGGTCACTGTCTGTGTGGAGTTTGCAATTCTCCTTGTGCCTGCGTGGGTTTCCTCCGGGTGCTCCGCTTTCCTCCCACAGTCCAAAGGTGTGCGGGTTAGGTTGATTGGCCATGCTAAAATTCCCCTTAGTGTCCTGAGATGCGTAGGTTAGAGGGATTAGTGGGTAAAATATGTAGGGGTATGGGGGTAGGGCCTGGGTGGGATTGTGGTCGGTGCAGACTCGATGGGCCAAATGGCCTCTTTCTGTGCTGTAGGGTTTCTATGATTCGATGATAACACTGGGGTACAGTACTGGTGGGGACGGGTCTGTCACTGCATAACACTGGGGTACAGTACTGGTGGGGATGGGTCTGTCGCTGTATAACACTGGGGCACAGTACTGGTGGGGACGGGTCTGTCGCTGTAAAACACTGGGGTACAGTACTGGTGGGGACGGGTCTGTCGCTGTATAACACTGGGGTACAGTACTGGTGGGGACGGGTCTGTCACTGTGTATCACTGGGGTACAGTACTGGTGGGGACGGGTCTGTCGCTGTATAACACTGGGGTACAGTACTGGTGGGGATGGGTCTGTCACTGTATAACACTGGGGTACAGTACTGGTGGGACGGGTCTGTCACTGTATAACACTGGGGTACAGTACTGGTGGGACGGGTCTGTCACTGTACAACACTGGGGTACAGTACTGGTGGGGATGGGTCTGTCGCTGTATAACACTGGGGCACAGTACTGGTGGGGACGGGTCAGTCACTGTGTGACACTGGGGTACAGTACTGGTGGGGATGGGTCTGTCGCTGTATAACACTGGGGTACAGTACTGGTGGGGACGGGTCTGTCACTGTATAACACTGGGGGACAGTACTGGTGGGGATGGGTCTGTCACTGTATAACACTGGGGTACAGTACTGGTGGGGATGGGTCTGTCGCTGTATAACACTGGGGTACAGTACTGGTGGGGATGGGTCTGTCGCTGTATAACACTGGGGTACAGTACTGGTGGGGATGGGTCTGTCACTGTATAACACTGGGGTACAGTACTGGTGGGGATGGGTCTGTCACTGTATAACACTGGGGTACAGTACTGGTGGGGATGGGTCTGTCGCTGTATAACACTGGGGCACAGTACTGGTGGGGACGGGTCTGTCGCTATATAACTCTGGGGTACAGTACTGGTGGGGACGGGTCTGTCGCTGTATAACACTGGGGTACAGTACTGGTGGGGACGGGTCTGTCACTGTGTTTCACTGGGGTACAGTACTGCTGGGGACGGGTCTGTCGCTGTATAACACTGGGGTACAGTACTGGTGGGGATGGGTCTGTCACTGTATAACACTGGTGTACAGTACTGCTGGGGACGGGTCTGTCGCTGTATAACACTGGGGTACAGTACTGGTGGGGACGGGTCTGTTACTGTATGACACTGGGGTACAGTACTGGTGGGGACGGGTCTGTCACTGTATGACACTGGGGTACAGTACTGGTGGGGACGGGTCCGTCACTGTGACACTGGGGTACAGTACTGGTGGGGACGGGTCTGTCACTGTATAACACTGGGGTACAGTACTGGTGGGGATGGGTCTGTCACTGTATAACACTGGGGTACAGTACTGGTGGGGACGGGTCTGTCACTGTATAACACTGGGGTACAGTACTGCTGGGGACGGGCCTGTCACTGTATAACACTGGGGTACAGTACTGGTGGGGACGGGTCTGTCACTGTATAACACTGGGGTACAGTACTGGTGGGGACGGGTCTGTCACTGTATAACACTGGGGTACAGTACTGCTGGGGACGGGCATGTCACTGTATAACACTGGGGTACAGTACTGGTGGGGACGGGTCTGACACTATAACAAAGGGGTACAGGACTGGTGGGGATTTTCTATGCTGTTGAAGCGAATGTTTTTGACAGCCTTTGCTGCGTTGTCGCTGCCTGGCAGGGCGATGGGGTGCGGGTTTGCTCATGTCCGCTCTTTTCCTGTCTCTTTCCACTGGCTCGAGGCTGAAATCGAGCCTCTCTGATCACTGGTTTCTCTCAGCTTGTGGGCGATTGTTCAGAGAAACACCTCCTCGCATCACTCCCTCACTCCATCTACCTTCAGCACAGACAAATCCCATTGAGATTTTCTTCCTCCCTGTGAGAGGGCGATTGTGTCTGTTAAACATGGGCGGTTTGAGTGTCGATGTTTGCCGAAGGCGTTGGTGAGTGTGTGCTGTCTGCTGCAGGAGTTCACA
Source organism: Mustelus asterias (assembly GCF_964213995.1). NCBI lineage: Eukaryota > Metazoa > Chordata > Chondrichthyes > Carcharhiniformes > Triakidae > Mustelus > Mustelus asterias. Next base: position 19,714 of record NW_027592670.1, on the reverse strand, counting down.
TCTGAAGGTCTGTTGACGTTGTGCAGTGTGAATTGCTGCACTCTCTCTCTCTCTCTGACTTGCTGACTATCACCCCTCACCTGCCTGGCCCCCCACCCTCGCCCAGCACCCCCCGGACCCCTGCTGTGTGCGCGTGACTGTGCCCCCATGGTATTTTCTCGTGACCAAACCGAGTGTGGCTGTTTGATTTATTTTAAACCCCTCCGCTTTGCAGCCGTGGTTTTATTTTGAGCTGGGCTGTATTTCCTGCCCTTCCTCACAGCCTCCTGAGCTGTGTGGGTTTGTACACCCTGTGGTATGTGCTGACAGGCTGTCCCTGCCTTCAGCCAGCCTCACTGTGACTCAGTGCTACGTGTTGTGAAGCTGCTGCTTTGGGCAGTGTGGTTAGTGGTGAGTGTAAACACTAACACACTGGCAGGGCCTGTCCACCAGTCTGCCATTGGTCTGGTGTTGGCAGGGTCAGGCGATATTGAACAGAACAATCCCGTCAGGCTGGTGCCTGTTTGGTGTGAACAGCAAGCTGCACCATCCACGCACAGGGACACACACACATGCATACACACTCTCTCCCCCCCCACTGTCCCCCTCCCCCCCCCACTGTCCCCCTCCCCCCCCACTGTCTCCCCCACCCCCCCCCCCCCCTCCGCGGTCCCCCCCCGTGGTCGTCGTCCCCCCCCCCCCCCCCCCGCGGTCCCCCCCCCCACGGTGTCCCCCCCCGCGGTCCCCCTCCCCCCCCCCCCCCCCCCCACGGTCCCCCTCTCCCCCCCCCCCCCCCCCCCCCCCCCCCCCACGGTCTCCCTCCCCCTCCCTCCCCCTCCCTCCCCCTCCCTCCCCCTCCCTCCCCCTCCCTCCCTCTCCCTCCCCCTCCCTCCCTCCCCCTCCCCCTCCCTCCCCCTCCCTCCCCCCCCTCCCTCCCCCTCCCTCCCCCTCCCTCCCCCCCCCTCCCCCCCCCTCCCCCCCCCCTCCCCCCCCCCCCCCCTCCCCCCCCCCTATAGCACCAACTGCAGCGGTTCAGGAGTGTAGCTCAGCACCACCACCTTGAGGGCAATTATGGATGGGTTGTAAATGCCAACCTTGCCAGTGATGCCCACAGCCCATGAATGAAGAAACGTTCCTGCCCCGTCGTGTAGGCAACGCTGAAACTGACCGCTGGTACACGAGAGCAATCCGAGTGGGCCATTCGGCCCCTTGAACCCGTTCTATCATTCAGTAAGATCGTTGCTGGTCTTCCACTGCCACACCCTCCTGCACTCGCCCCGCCTGCCTTCATGTTTTTAACGTGACAATTTATCATCGCAGCTTTGAGCACACTCAGTGTCTGAGACTCCACTGCTTCCGGGGCGGAGAATTCCTCCAAGATTCACCACCCACAGAGTGAAGAAATTGCCCCCTCCTCCATCTCAGTCCTTAGTGTCCGACCCTTTGTTCTCAGACTGTGTGCCCTTGTTCACAGCTCACAATGATTCACAGTTTCGTACTTTGCATAAGCGTTGACAGTGTGCTCTGCATACCAAGGTCGAGGTCATTAGCATCCATCAGGAAAAGCAAGTGGTTAGCACCGCTGCCTCACAGCGCCAGGGACCCGGGTTCGATTCCCGACCATAGAAACATAGAGGATAGGAGGCCATTCGGCCCTTCGAGCCTGCTCCGCTATTCATCACAGTCATGGCTGATCATCCAACTCAATAGCCTAATCCTGCTTTCTCCCCATAACCTTGGATCCCATTCACCCCCAAGTGCTATATCAGAGTCTGCACATTCTCCCCGTGTCTGCGTGGGTTTCCTCCGGGTGCTCCGGTTTCTTCCCACACTCCAAAGATGTGTGGTTTAGTTGGATTGGCCAGGGTGAATTGACCCTCGTGTCTGGGGGATTAGCAGGGTAAATATGTGGGGTTATGGGGATAGGATGGGATTGTTGTCAGTGCGGGCTCAATGGGCCAAATGGCCTCCTTCTGCACTGTAGGATTTCTATAAATACTGACCACTGGGGAACTCCACTGCAAACCTTTCTCCAGCCTGGAAAAAATCCTACAAACCTCTACTGTCTGCTTCCTGTTGCTCTGTTTGTTTAAAATATAAAGTCTATTTATTTATTATAGAATCATGGCAGTTTACAGCATGGAAACAGGCCCTTCGGCCCAACTTGTCCATGCTGCCCTTTTTTTTAAAAACCCCGAAGCTAATCCCAATTGCCCGCGTTTGCTCCATATCCCTCTATACCCATCGTACCCATGTAACTGTCTAAATGCTTTTTAAAAGACATTTAAAAGACAAAATTGTACCCGCCTCTACTACTGCCTCTGGCAGCTCGTTCCAGACACTCACCACCCTCTGTGAGAGAAAATTGCCCCTCTGGACCCTTTTGTATCTCTCCCCTCTCACCGATGCCCTCTAGTTTTAGACTCTCCTACCTTTGGGGAAAGATATTGACTATCGAGCTGATCTAGTCTCAAGTAAGGCTTACATGTACACTGCAATGAAGTTACTGTGAAATTCCCCTGGTCGCCACACTCCACCTGCTCGAGTCAATGTCCCGAACCTGCACAGCATTGGACTGTGGAAGGAAACCGGAGCACCTGGAGGAAACCCACGCAGACACGGGGAGAATGTGCAGACTCCGCACAGACAGTGACCCAAGCCGGGAATCGAACCCAGGTCCCTGGTGCTATGAGGCAACAGTGCTAACCACTGCGCCACTCCTCCCCCCTCCCCCCACAACCTTTATGCCTTGAGCAGTAACTTTTCTCATAAGTCTGTTGTGTGGCACTGTATCAAATACCTTCTGAAAGTCCATGTACACCCAATCAACAGCATTGCCCTCATCAACCCTCCCAGTTACCTCCTCAAAAAAAAACTCCAGCAAACGAGCTAAACACGGTTTTCCCTGTCGGAAGTTGAGTTTAAAAATTGGCAAGTCACGTTGCAGCTTTATAGAACCTTAGTTAGGCCGCGCTTGGAATATAGTGTTCAATTCTGGTCGCCACACTACCAGAAGGATGTGGAGGCGTTGGAGGGGGTGCAGAAAAGATTTACCAGGATGTTGCCTGTTATGGAGGGCATTAACTATAAGGAGAGGTTGGAGAAACTTGGTTTGTTCTCACTGGAACGACGGAGGTTGAGGGGCGACCTGATAGAAGTCTACAAGATTGAGAGGCATGGACAGAGTGGATAGTCAGAAGCTTTTTCCCAGGGTGGAAGAGTCAATTACTAGGGGGCACAGGTTTAAGGTGCGAGGGGCAAGGTTTAAAGGAGATGTACGAGGCAGATTTTTTTTACACAGAGGGTGGTGGGTGCCTGGAACTCGCTGCCGGGAGAGGTAGTGGAAGTGGATACGATAGTGACTTTTAAGGGGCGTCTTGACAAATACATGAATAGGATGGGAATAGTGGGATATGGTCCCTGGAAGGGTAGGGGGTTTTAGTTCAGTCGGGCAGCATGGTCGGTGCAGGCTTGGAGGGCCGAGGGGCCTGGTCCTGTGCTGTAATTTTCTTTGTCCATTTTCTTTTCTTTGTTTTATTCCGATTTGATTTATTATTTTCACCGCATCCCAATACATGTGACAAGTATTGTTTCTTGCGCGCTACACAGACAAAGCATACCGTTCATAGAGTGCAGAGGGGAGAAGGAAAGGAGAGAGTTGCAGGATATAGTGTTACAGTCACAGATAGCGTTTAGAGAAAGATCAGCTTAAAATATGGTCGGTCCGTAAGTCTGGCAGCAGGGAAGAAGCTGTTCTTGAGTCGGTTGGTACGTGACCTCAGACTTCTCCACCTTTTTCCCGATGGAAGAAGGTGGAAGAGAGAATGTCCGGGGTGTGTGGGGTCCCAGATTATGCTGGCTGCTTTTCCTGAGGCAGCGGGAAGCGTAGGCGGAGTCAGTGGATGTGAGGCTGGTTTGAGTAATGGATTGGGCTGCATTCACAACCCTTTCTTTTAGTTCAAAGTTTATTTATTAGTGTCACAAATAGGCTTACATTAACACTGCAATGAAGTTAGTGTGAAAATCCCCTAGTCGTCACACTCCAGTGCCTGTTCGGGTACACTGAGAGAATTTAGCACGGCTGATGCATCTAACCTGCACGTCTTTTGGACTGAGAGGGGAAACAGGAGCACCTGGTGGAAACCCACGCAGACACGGGGAGAATGTGCCGACTCTGCACAGAGTGACCCAAGCCGGGAATCGAACCCGGGTCCCTGGCGCTGTGAGGCAGCAGTGCTAACCACCGTGCCACCCTTGTGCTTTCTTGCGGTCTTGGTCAACCTTCTGAATGCCAAGAGACGCAACCCTCGTTTGTGTCGTCATCATCTTGGAGTCCAGAGAGCATCCTGTTAACTGTGTTCTGCCCCCCCCCCCCCCCATCCCCAAAGAACAATATATCCTTCACCCTATTCCCAATTTTCACATCTCTCAACATTGTGTGATATCCTGAATAAAAACTCCCACTCCCCGTGACGGAGCAGGGGCCAGGGACCCTCGCTGGTTAGAGCAACTCCGCTGTTTAGGGTGATTGGAAAAGTCGAAAGGTTAGATGGAGGGAAACTCTTTCTTCTGGGAGGCAGAGACCCTAAACCTTTTTTTAAAAGCATCTGGATCTGCACCTTCAGTGCTGTAAGCTACAGGGCTCTGGGCCAGGTGCAGGAAGGTGGGATGAGAAAGGGCACCTGGGGGTCCATGGGCTGACATGTTCAAGATGGGCTGAATGGCCTCCTCCTGTGCTGTCACTTTTCTATGATGCTCTGATCGAACCGAATGCCCAAGCAGGCGCAGGCGGCTGTTCCTGCCGTCCTGGGGAGAGGAGCAGGCTGCACTGTGCTGCCTCCACGGTTGAATATGCTGCCTGTGTTCACTGCCTGGGCTGAAGTCAGGCGTTTCTGGGCCAGTCTCGACTGCTGTTAGCTTTTTGAGTGTGAGCAGGGACGGGTGTCCAGGGAGGAGGAGGCTGGGTTCAGTATCTGTAACTCGCTTTGCTATTGTGGAGACATGTCAGGAACATTAAATATTTAACAAGCAACACAAGACCAACGGGATGAATGAAAGGATCGAGAGAAAACTACTAGGGCCGGTTCCCGGAAAGGACAGGTGAGGTGGGGGCACTGAAACAGATGAGGTTTTAAACATCTAACCCCAGCTGTTTCCTTTGCTACACCCTCAGGGTGGTCTGGTGGTGAGGGGAGTGGTGGGTGCCGACACACTGGCACGGGTGTATATGCGTGTATCAATCATTGGAGGGTGGCCAGGCAGGCTGAGAGGCTGGTTAATCAAGCAGACAGCACCCTGAGCTTTACCAATCGGGGCAGAGGGTACAAGAGCGAGGAGGTTGTTTTAAAACCAGCTGTCATGGTCCGTGAACTTGCAGTCAAAGCTGACAAGATGGCTGCCACAAATCATGTGACTTTCGGCATTTGGACTGCAGGGTCTCTAATTGGCCGGTTACCTCATGTGGTTAGAGCGTGGTGCTAATGACGCCAAGGTTACGGGTTCGATCCCCGTACGGGCCATTCGCTTTTATGGGCGGCAGGGTGGTTAGCGCTGCTGCCTCACAGCGCCAGGGACCCGGGTTCGATTCCAGGCTTGGGTCACACTCTGTGCGGAGTCTGCACGTTCTCCCCATGTCTGCGTGGGTATCCTCCGGGTGCTCCGGTTTCCTCCCACAGTCTGAAAGACGTTCAGGTTGGGTGGATTGGCCGTGCTAAATTGCCCCTTACTGTCAGGGGGACTAGCTAGGGAAAATATATGGGGTTACAGGGGATAGGGCCTGGGTGGGATTGTGGTTGGTGCAGACTCGATGGGCCGAATGGCCTCCTTCTGCACTGTAGGGATTCGATGATTCTCGAGACAGAATCAGGTCTCTGGTGAATGCCTGATCAGATATGGAGATAGGTGATGGTACCTTGTGTGGAATTCACACATTTGGTTGTTAAAGGATGGGCCAACACATACAGTCAATGGAGATTGCAGCCTGCCTGTCTCTGTGTTTCATACTGGGCAAAAGATAGATCAATATCAACTTCCATTGTATCACAATAACCTTCCCCGACCAAACACGGGCCTTAGAATTGTTGGACATGCGATCAAAGATTCCCGGGACAGCACCCTTACCCCGAGACCCAGGGGGTTATCAGCTGTCAGCGAATCTGAGAGTCAGACTCTGAAACTATCTGAGACGCATCAAATCGACAAGTGCTTCGCCTGCTCCACTTTCACAGTTCACCCACCAGCCAACCTCTTAGCTATTTGACGGCCAGAAACCTTGCAACCTGCTGTGAAGCTCCCCGTTCCAAGACCCCCACAATCAACTTTCAACCATCAAAACCCTTCAAGAAACCACGAGTCTGCCATGTGAGAGAGAGAACATGATCAGACAGACACTGAATTAGCTGCCATCTGAAAACGGAGACTATTCCTACCCGGATTGAAACTTTGATTTGATTTATTATTGTCACATGTACTGGGATACAGTGAAAAGTATTGTTTCTTGCGCGCTATACAGACCAAGCATACTGTTCATAGAGAAGGAAAGGAGAGAGTGCAGAATGTAGTGTTACAGTCACAGCTCGGGTGTAGAGAAAAATCAACTTAATATTTGATTTATTATTGTCACATGTAGACCACATTTGGAATACTGCGTCCAGTTCTGGTCGCCGCACTACCAGAAGGACGTGGAGGCGTTAGAGAGGGTGCAGAGAAGGTTTACCAGGATGTTGCCTGGTATGGAGGGTCTTAGCTATGAGGAGAGATTGGGTAAACTGGGATTGTTCTCCCTGGAAAGACGGAGAATGAGGGGAGATCTAATAGAGGTGTACAGGATTATGAAGGGGATAGATAGGGTGAACAGTGGGAAGCTTTTTCCCAGGTCGGAGGTGACGATCACGAGGGGTCACGGGCTCAAGGTGAGAGGGGCGAAGTATAACTCAGATATTAGAGGGATGTTTTTTACACCGAGGGTGGTGGGGGCCTGGAATGCGCTGCCAAGTAGGGTGGTGGAGGCAGGCACGCTGACATCGTTTAAGACTTACCTGGATAGTCACATGAGCAGCCTGGGAATGGAGGGATACAAACGATTGGTCTAGTTGGACCAATGAGCGGCACAGGCTTGGAGGGCCGAAGGGCCTGTTTCCTGTTCTGTACTGTTCTTTGTTCTTTGTGTTGGGATACAGTGAAAAGTATTGTTTCTTGCGTGCTGTACAGACCAAGCATACCGTTCATAAAGTACAGAGGGGAGAAGGAAAGGAGAGTGTGCAGAACGTAGCATTGCAGTTACAGCTAGGGTGTAGAGAAAGGTCGACATGATGCAAGGTGAGTCCATTCAAAAGTCTGACGGCAGCAGGGAAGAAGCTGTTCTTGAGTCGGTCGGTACGTGACCTCAGACTTTTGTATCTTTTTCCCGATGGAAGAAGGTGGAAGAGAGAATGTCCGGGGTGTGTGGGATCCTTGATCGTGTGTGTGTTGCGTGTGCGTGTTTGCATAATTCTGGGTGAGTGTGTTTGTGAATAAATTATCTTTAAACTCCTAAAAGCTTACTTCTGAATTATTTGATATGAATACACATTCCAAGGGTAAGAAAAGACGCATCTTTGCATCCAAAACAAACTGATTGTGGCCAGGAAGAGAGCAGTTACATTGATTGCAGTGTCCCTGACACTCGATGAACCATCAGTACAGCCTTGGCTGGAGTATTGTGTCGGGCGGCATGGTGGCACAGTGGTTAGCACTGCTGCCTCACAGCGCCAGGGACCCAGGTTCGATTCCCGGCTTGGGTCACTGTCTGTGTGGAGTTTGCACCTTCTCCCCATGTCTGCGTGGGTTTCCTCCGGGTGCTCCGGTTTCCTCCCACGGTCCAAAGGTGTGCAGGTTAGGGGGGGGACGAGGAGGGTAAATATGTGGGGTTATGAGATAGGACCTGGGTGAGATTGTCAGTGCAGGCTAGATGGGCAGAATGGCCTGCTTCTGCATTGTAGATTCTATGACCAACACCCTATCCAGTTGCAATAGCACTTGGGGCGAACGGGATCAAAGGTTATGGGGAGAAAGCAGGATTGGGCTATTGAGTTGGATGATCAGCCATGATGGTGATGAATGGGGGAGCAGGCTTGAAGGGCCGAATGGCCTCCTCCTGCTCCTATCTTCTATGTTTCTATGGCCGGTTCTGGTTCAGGAATGATGTGAAGGCATTGGATAGGGGGCCGAGAGGATTGTCCAGAATGGCTCCTGGGGTGAGTGGATAGATTGGAGATGTGAGGACTGATTCCCGGGGAGAAGAGACGGCCAGGAGGAGATTTAATCGAGGTGGCCAAAATCGTGAGGGGCGTGGACAGAGGAAAAACTGTTCCCACTCGTGACCAGAACGAGAGGGCACAGATTGGCAAAAGACGCAGTGGCGACACGGGGAAAAGTGTTTTCACACAGCGAGTGGTTAGGGTCTAGAATCTGATGGAAGCTGAGTTAAAAGAGAGTTTAATCTCGACTGTCATCATCCTGGGGGTTACCATTGACCCAAAACTGAACTGGACTCGCCACATAAACAGTGGCTCCAAAAGCAGGTCAGAGGCTGGGAATCCTGCGGCGAGTAACTCACCTCCTGACTCCCCAAAGCCTGTCCACCATCTACAAGGCACAAGTCAGGAGTGTGATGGAATGCTCCCCACTTGCCTGGATGGGGGCAGCTCCAACAACACTCGAGAAGCTCAACACCATCCAGGACAAAGCAGCCGCTTGATTGGCACCACATCCACAAACATCCACTCCCTCCACCACCGACGCTCAGTAGCAGCAGTGTGTACTATCTGCAAGATACACTGCAGCAACTCACCAAAGATCCTTGGACAGCACCTTCCAAACCCATCACCACTTCCATCTAGAAGGACAAGGGCAGCAGATACATGGGAACATCATCACCTGGAGGTTCCCCTCCGAGCCACTCACCATCCTGACTTGGAAATATATCGGCCGTTCCTTCACTGTCACTGGGTCAAAATCCTGGAATTCCCTCCCTAACGGCATTGTGGGCCAACCCACAGCACATGGACTGCAGCGATTCAAGAAGGCAGCTCACCACCACCTTCTCAAGGGGCAACTAGGGATGGGCAATAAATGCTGGCCAGCCAGCGGCGCCCATGTCCCACGAATGAATCAAAAGAAGCCAGTACGGCGGTGGTACAGCGTGTGGCTGAGTCAGGGGGTGAGGGGACTTGAATCCACTGTCCGCCTGACAGAAGCTGGGGAGTTTGGGCAGCATCAGCTCCAGAAGAGGCCATTTTGCCCCCTGCTGGTGTCCACTTTAAGGAACTGTATCACTGAGGGTTCCTAATGTCTGTCCTGACAGTCTGAAATGCTCCCATCAGCTGGAGTGAGGGGGGGAGTAACTGCTGCTGACTGATCAGGAGGGGGTGGGGGGGGGGGGTGTGAATGTGGGGGTGTCTCAGTCATGGTGTACCTGCCCTTGGAGTCTGAGTTCCATCAGCTAATTCCTCCCAGCCCAAGGACGGTGTAGGAGGGTTTGATATCTGCATCCGAGTGTTTGTGGTGATATCTCTGTGGGAAAGGATTATATGTTTGGTTCTTGCTTTGAAACAGGGCATGGTGTAAAGTGATTTCCTGGAAGGAGCTGAGATGATGTCCCCCTAGTGCCTTGCGGAGACCAGTCCCTGACCGATCGTGTGGAATTAATCCCTCCCTTTATCATGGTAGGTGAACTCCACTTTCTATCTCCACTGGCAGTGAGCTGGGGAGTTCTGTCTGCAAGAAGGAAAGGAGAGGGTGCAGAATGTAGTGTTACAGTCATAGCTAGGGTGTAGAGAAAGATCAACTTCATGCGAGGCAGGTCCATTCAAAAGTCTGACGGCAGCAGGGAAGAAGCTGTTCTTGAGTCGGTTGGTACGTGACCTCAGACTTTCGTATCTTTTTCCCGATGGAAGAAGGTGGAAGAGAGAATGTCCGGGTTGTGTGGGGTCCTTAATTATGCTGGCTGCTTTTCCCGAGGCAGCGGGAAGTGTAGACAGAGTCAATGGATGGGAGGCTGGTTTGTGTGATGGACTAGGCTACACTCACGACCCTTTCGTTACTTGCGGTCTTGGGCAGAGCAGAAGCCGTACCAAGCTGTGATACAACCAGAAAGAATGCTTTCTGTTTGTTTATTTATTAATTTGTCACAAGTGAGGCTTACATTGATACTGCAATGAAGTTACTGTGAAAATCCCCCAGCCGCCACACTCCGGCGCCTGTTCGGGTACACTGAGGGAGAATTTAGCATGGCCAATGCACCGAACCAGCATGTCTTTCGGACTGTGGGAGGAAACCGGGGCACCCGGAGGAAACCCACGCAGACACGGGGAGAACGTGCAGACTCCGCACAGACAGTGACCCAAGCCGGGAATCGAACCCGTGAACCTGGCGCTGTGAAGCAGCAGTGCTAACCCACTGTGCCACCCCCAATGGTGCATCTGTAAATGTTGGTGAGAGTCGTAGCTGACATGCCAAATTTCCTTTGTCTCCTGAGAAAGTCGAGGCGTTGGGAGTGATAGATTTATCCCCCTAAATAGCCCCTCTCCCCATCCTTGCACCCCACCCTCCGGACGGGGTCCCATCCTCTCCCCACGTCCCCCGTTCCTGGCCCGGTCAGTGCTCAGCTACTGAGCTGTAGTGTGCCATCGAGTCTTCTGTTCCCAGCTCAGTTTTCCGTTTGGATTTCCCACAGGACACTGGGATTTTAACTCCACTATCCCACAATGGACTCCAGTCCTTCCCTGGTGGCTGTCGCTGCTTCAGCCGTCACCGGCAGGATCCCAAAATCTTGCAGCAGTTCAGTGCTGTGCTTGGCCTCCAGGTCCGGGAGGGGCTGCCAGAGCCTCACCCTGCCTGTGCAGCGATTCGACTGAGCGGGGCATCGCGTTCTGCAGCAGGGCCTGCTGGGAAAGGAAGCAGGAGCCGGGGTTTGCTGAAACTCTGAGCGGGTTGAGTGTGGGACGGTTATCTCCGGGGGAGTTCTCGCTGCCGCAGCTTTGCAGCAGGAACTCCGAAACTCAATGATCCTGTGTTGTGTTGTGTTGAAGGAAAACTCTCTCCCGCTTTCCCCTCGCTGACCGTTCCGAAACCTGCACAGCTCCCTCAGGGAATCCCGGCTGTGCGCCTGGCTCACTCCGGTCTTTCTGTCTGACTTTCAGTGATCCGAAGCAGAGAAGGTCCCATGGGTACTCCTTGTGTCTCCGCCGTCCATGCAGGATTGACCTGTGACCTGGCTGCATGTCCAACTGGCCAATGAGCAGCTACCGGTTCATGATCACATGACTGTCGACATGGATACCGTCCTGTCAGACTTTGTCCGCTCGACGGGCGCGGAACCTGGGCTGGCTCGTGACCTGCTGGAAGGTGAGAATGTCCGGGGTGTGGCAATGGCCACCAGGGTGCTCAGTCCATGGAGGCTTACGCTGGGGTGCACAGTCTCGGGCAATCAGTGCATACTGTTCAATAAACTAATCCAAACTAGATAGCCAGGTGTCAGTCCTCAACTAAACCCACTGCCCTGTATAAATCCCAAACTAATCCCACTGCCCCGCACTCTCCCCATAGCCCAGTGTCAATCCCAAACTAATCCCACTGCCCCGCACTCTCCCCATAGCCCAGTGTCAATCCTCAACTAAACCCACTGCCCCGCACTCTCCCCATAGCCCAGTGTCAATCCTCAACTAATCCCACTGCCCCGCACTCTCCCCATAGCCCAGTGTCAATCCTCAACTAAACCCACTGCCCCGTGCTCTCCCCATAGCCCAGTGTCAATCCTCAACTAAACCCACTGCCCTGCGCTCTCCCCATAGCCCTGTATCAATCCCAAACTAATCCCACTGCCCCGCACTCTCCCCATAGCCCAGTATCAATCCCAAACTAATCCCACTGCCCCGCACTCTCCCCATAGCCCAGTGTCAATCCCAAACTAATCCCACTGCCCCGCACTCTCCCCATAGCCCAGTGTCAATCCTCAACTAAACCCACTGCCCCGCGCTCTCCCCATAGCCCTGTATCAATCCCAAACTAATCCCACTGCCCCGCGCTCTCCCCATAGCCCTGTATCAATCCCAAACTAATCCCACTGCCCCGCGCTCTCCCCATAGCCCTGTATCAATCCCAAACTAATCCCACTGCTCCGCTCTCCCCATAGCCCTGTATCAATCCCAAACTAATCCCACTGTTCCACTCTCTCCCCATAGCCCAGTATCAATCCCCAAACTAATCCCACTGCCCCGCGCTCTCCCCATGGCCTTGTATCAATCCCCAAACTAATCTCACTGCCCCTGTTCTCTCCATATCGCCCTGTATCGATCCCCAAACTAATCCCACTGCCCCACTCTCTCCATCGCCCTGTATCAATCCCAAACTAATCCCACTGTTCTGCTCTCTCCCCATAGCCCTGTATCAGTCCCCAAACTAATCTCACTGCCCCCGCTCTCTCCCCATAGCCCTGTATAAATCCCAAACTAATCCCACTGTCCCGTGCTCTCCCCATAGCCTTGTATCAATCCCCAAACTAATCTCACTGCCCCTGCTCTCTCCATATCGCCCTGTATCGATCCCCAAACTAATCCCACTTGCCCCACTCTCTCCCCATAGCCCTGCGTCAATCCCCAAACTAATCCCACTTGCTCCGCTCTCTCCCCATCGCCCTGTGTCAATCCCCAAAGTAAACCACCGCCCGTTCTGTACCTGTAGCCCTGTATCAACTGTATCAATCTCTCTCTCTCGTACTGTCTCTCTCTCACGGGAGCTGGATGTTGTCCCTGGGTGCTGCGGGTGGGGCCATGCCCTGTGTATGTTGCGATCTAGTCTAGCCCAGCCTGTGGTCAGGTGCTGTGCGTGCAGTGTTGGCCCCCCTCCCCCAGGGTGGGATACAGTCCTCCCTCCCCCAGCTGGGGGTCGGATGCTGAGCGTGCGGTGTCTGCCCCCCCTCCCCCAGGGTCGGATGCGCCCCCCCGGGGGTCAGGTGCTGTCCCTGTTGTAAAACCGGCCTCTCTTGCAGGTAAAAACTGGGACATGACGGCGGCGCTCAATGACTTTGAACAGCTCCGTCAGGTGAATGCTGGGAACTTCCCGTACTCCTTCAATGAAGGACGTGGGGTCAAAGTTCAGGACAAGGAAGCATCGAGGCTGGTGCGGTCCGTGCATCCGAGACCAGAGGACCCTGTACAAGGTAGGTGTCTGCGGCTGGGAGTTGGGACTGCGGAGGAATTGTTTCACTGAGTTGTGGGTGCTGCATTGTCCAGTTGTTTAACACTCAGACATATATTTATTTATTTATTTGTGTCACAAGTAAGGCTGACATTAACACTGCAATGAAGTTACTGTGAGAATCCCCTAGTCGCCACACTCCGGCACCTGTTCGGGTTACACCGAGGGAGAATTTAGCACGGCCAATGCACCCTAACCAGCACGTCTTTCAGACTGTGGGAGGAAACCGGAGCGCCCGGAGGAAACCCATGCAGACACGGGGAGAACGTGCAGACTCTGCACAGACAGACCACCCCCTGGGGAGAGGGTCTGGACCCCCCCCAAAAGGAGAGGGTCCGGAACACCCCTCCTGGGGAGAGGGCCCGGATCTCTCTCTCTCTCTCTCTCTTTCCCCCCCCCCCCCCCGGGGGGAGTGTCCGGATCCCCCCGCCCCCCCCCCCCCCTCGGAAAGGGTCCGGATTCTCTCCCACCCCCACCCCCGGGAGAGGGTCCGCCATTCCCCCCCCTGACAGAGGGCAACGGTGGGGATGGTGGCTGGAGGGAGAAGGTGGGGGGCGTTGGAGAGAATGGGGGAGGAGAGCTGGGGAGAATGGGGGTGTGCTGGAGAGATGGGGAAAGGGTGACACTCCAGGCGGGAGACGGTACTGGGGATCGATGGGACGGAGTGAGTTTGCCGTGCTGTTTAATGCGGATGTTTTGCTTTGAGCAGAGAAGCGGCTGACACGGGGAATCTCTCACGCGAGCTCCACCATTGTCTCTCTAGCACGCTCCCACATGTCCAACAACAGCGGCAGTGAGCATTCACTGGAGACCCCCATCTGTACCTTCCAGCTGCCTGACCTGACTGTGTACCGAGAGGACTTCAGAAACTTCATCGAGAGGGACCTGATCGAGCAGTCCATGTTGGTCGCACTGGAACAGGCTGGTAAAGATCGCCACCTTCCAGGCTTTATTACAGTTTATTTATTAGATTTATTATTATTGTCACAGGTAGGCTTACATTAACACTGCAATGAAGTTACTGATAAAATCCCTGAGTCGCCACACTCCGGCACCTGTTCAGGTTACACTGAGGGAGAATTTATCACGGCCAATGCACCCTAAACAGCACGTCTTTTGGACTGTGGGAGGAAACCACAGGGCACAGAGTAGGGACAGCACGGTGGCACAGTGGGTTAGCACTGCTGCCTCACAGCGCCAGGGACCCGGGTTCGATTCCCGGGGGCACGGTGGCACAGTGGTTAGCACTGCTGCCTCACAGCGCCAGGGACCCGGGTTCGATTCCCGGCTTGGGTCACTGTCTGTGCGGGGTCTGCACATTCTCCCCGTGTCTGCGTGGGTTTCCTCCGGGTGCTCCGGTTTCCCCCCTCAGTCTGAAAAAAAATGTGCGGGTTCGGTGGATTGGCCGTGCTAAATTGCCCCTTAGTGTCAGGGGGACTAGCAGGGTAAATGCATGGGGTTGTGGAATTAGGGCCTGGGCGGGATTGTGGTCAGTACAGGCCCGATGGGCCAAATGGCTTCCTTCTGCACCGTAGGGATTCTATGATCACCCAGAGGAAACCCACGCAGACATGGGGAGAACGTGCAAACTCCACACAGACAGTGACCCACCTGGGTCCCTGATGCTGTGCTATTTACTGTGCCGCCTAGTCAGTGACCCACGGTGGGCGGGGCAGGGGGGGAGCGGGTGCTGCCAGCTTTGACCTGGTTCTTGTTTCCGGCTCTCTTGCCGCCTTGCTGGGTGTGGGCAGCTGTTGTGACCTGCTGAGTGTGTGTGCGCGCTGCGCCGGTCTCTGTGAATGAGGCAGCTTCTCCCAGGTAACTGATCCCTCGCCACGCATCCCGACACAATCCACTCGGGAGAAATGGCACTGCAGCGAAGGCCAGCAAGTGAAACCCAAGCCCAGTGTTTGTTACTGGAGCCCACGGATTGAATTCCTGATTGAGTCAACAAGCCAGCTGCAGTTTCAGGCTCAGGGTCTGTACCACGTCCTGTCACCCTGCCGGCTCAGAGCACCAATCTCACACCATACATCCTTCTAAAGCACCCTGAATCAGGCATTGCAGTTACATACAGAGGGTAAAGCTCCCTCTACACTGTCCCCATCAAACACTCCCAGGACAGGTACAGCACGGGGTTAGATACAGAGTAAAGCTCCCTCTACACTGTCCCCCATCAAACACTCCCAGGACAGGTACAGCACAGGGTTAGATACAGAGTAAAGCTCCCTCTACACTGTCCCCCATCAAACACTCCCAGGGCAGGTACAGCACGGGGTTAGATACAGGGTAAAGCTCCCTCTACACTGTCCCCCATCAAACACTCCCAGGACAGGTACAGCACGGGGTTAGATACAGAGTAAAGCTCCCTCTACACTGTCCCCCATCAAACACTCCCAGGGCAGGTACAGCACGGGGTTAGATACAGGGTAAAGCTCCCTCTACACTGTCCCCCATCAAACACTCCCAGGACAGGTACAGCACAGGGTGAGGTACAGAGTAAAGCTCCCTCTACACTGTCCCCCATCAAACACTCCCAGGACAGGTATGGCACGGGGTTAGATACAGAGTAAAGCTCCCTCTACACTGTCCCCATCAAACACTCCCAGGACAGGTACAGCACGGGGTTAGATACAGAGTAAAGCTCCCTCTACACTGTCCCCATCAAACACTCCCAGGACAGGTACAGCACGGGGTTAGATACAGAGTAAAGCTCCCTCTACACTGTCCCCATCAAACACTCCCAGGACAGGTACAGCACGGGGTTAGATACAGAGTAAAGCTCTCTCTACACTGTCCCCCATCAAACACTCCCAGGACAGGTACAGCACGGGGTTAGATACCGAGTAAAGCTCCCTCTACACTGTCCCCATCAAACACTCCCAGGACAGGTACAGTCTGTGGTACAAAAGTCTGAGGTCACGTACCAACTGACTCATAAACAGCTTCTTCCCTGCTGACATCGGACATTTGAATGGACCTTTGTCCTTTGAAAGTTGATCTTTCTCTACACCCTAGCTATGACTGTATCACTGTATTCTGCACTCTCTCCTTTCCTTCTCTATGAACGGTATGCTTTGTCTGTATAGCGCACAAGAAACAATACTTTTCACTGTATACTAATACCTGTGACAATAATAAATCAAATCCAATCAGTGAACATGTTTAGTATACAGTGAAAAGTATTGTTTCTTGCCTGCTGTACAGACAAAGCATACCGTTCATAGAGAAGGTAAGGAGCGAGTGCAGAATGTAGTGTTACAGTCATAGCTCGAGTGTAGGGAAAGATCAACTTAATGCAAGATAGGTCCAATCAAAAGTCTGATGGCAGCAGGGAAGAAGCTGTTCTTGAGTCGGTTGGTACGTGACCTCAGACTTTTGTATCTTTTTCCTGACGGAAGAAGGTGGAAGAGAGAATGTCCGGAGTGCGTGGGGTCCTTAATTATGCTGGCTACTTTGCCGAGGGAGCGGGAAGTGTAAACAGAGTCAATGGATTTGAGGCTGGTTTGTGTGATGGGAGATGAGTGTGTGATTGGCGAGAGTGCGATAGCGCTGGAGGGAGAGGCGCACAGTCTGAGTAAAGGTGGCGTTCAGACAGATTATTTTCCTTTCTTGTTCCCCTCAGGCCGTCTGAATTGGTGGGCAAACGTTGATGCCGTCTGCCAACGTTTGTTGCCCCTTGCAACCACTGGTGATGGCAACTGTCTGCTTCACGCTGCTTCTTTAGGTAAGTAGTATTTTGCCATCCAAAGATCTCTGGAACAGCTTGATCAGTCTCTAGTCTGTAACCGTCACTCTCTGGAACAGCTCGATCAGACTCCAGTCTGTAACCGTCACTCTCTGGAACAGCTCGATCGGACACCAGTCTGTACCCGTCACTCTCTGGAACAGCTCGATCAGTCTCCAGTCTGTAACCGTCACTCTCTGGAACAGCTCGATCAGACTCCAGTCTGTACCCGTCACTCTCTGGAACAGCTCGATCAGACGCCAGTCTGTAACCGTCACTCTCTGGAACAGCTCGATCAGTCTCCAGTCTGTACCCGTCACTCTCTGGAACAGCTCGATCAGTCTCCAGTCTGTAACCGTCACTCTCTGGAACAGCTCGATCAGTCTCCAGTCTGTACCCGTCACTCTCTGGAACAGCTCGATCAGTCTCCAGTCTGTACCCGTCACTCTCTGGAACAGCTCGATCGGACACCAGTCTGTACCCGTCACTCTCTGGAACAGCTCGATCAGTCTCCAGTCTGTACCCGTCACTCTCTGGAACAGCTCGATCGGACACCAGTCTGTACCCGTCACTCTCTGGAACAGCTCGATCAGTCTCTAGTCTGTAACCGTCACTCTCTGGAACAGCTCGATCAGACTCCAGTCTGTAACCGTCACTCTCTGGAACAGCTCGATCAGTCTCCAGTCTGTAACCGTCACTCTCTGGAACAGCTCGATCAGACTCCAGTCTGTAACCGTCACTCTCTGGAACAGCTCGATCAGACTCCAGTCTGTAACCGTCACTCTCTGGAACAGCTCGATCAGACTCCAGTCTGTAACCGTCACTCTCTGGAACAGCTCGATCAGACTCCAGTCTGTAACCGTCACTCTCTGGAACAGCTCGATCAGTCTCCAGTCTGTACCCGTCACTCTCTGGAACAGCTCGATCAGTCTCCAGTCTGTACCCGTCACTCTCTGGAACAGCTCGATCAGTCTCCAGTCTGTACCCGTCACTCTCTCGAACAGCTCGATCGGACACCAGTCTGTACCCGTCACTCTCTGGAACAGCTCGATCAGTCTCCAGTCTGTAACCGTCACTCTCTGGAACAGCTCGATCAGTCTCCAGTCTGTAACCGTCACTCTCTGGAACAGCTCGATCAGACTCCAGTCTGTAACCGTCACTCTCTGGAACAGCTCGATCAGACTCCAGTCTGTAACCGTCACTCTCTGGAACAGCTCGATCAGTCTCCAGTCTGTAACCGTCACTCTCTGGAACAGCTCGATCAGACTCCAGTCTGTAACCGTCACTCTCTGGAACAGCTCGATCAGACTCCAGTCTGTAACCGTCACTCTCTGGAACAGCTCGATCAGACTCCAGTCTGTAACCGTCACTCTCTGGAACAGCTCGATCAGACTCCAGTCTCTAATTTAATTTGATTTATTATTGTCACATGTATTAGCATACAGTGAAAAGTATTGTTTCTTGCGTGCTATACAGACAAAACACACCGTTCATAGAGAAGGAAAGGAGAGGGTGCAGAATGTAGTGTTACAGTCACAGCTAGGGTGTAGAGAAAGATCAACTTAATGCGAGGTAGGTCCATTCAAAAGTCTGACGGCAGCAGGGAAGAAGCTGTTTTTGAGTCGGTTGGTACGTGACCTCAGACTTTTGTATCTTTTTCCCGACGGAAGAAGGTGGAAGAGAGAATGTCCGGGGTGCGTGGGGTCCTGGATTATGCTGGCTGCTTTGCCGAGGCAGCGGGAAGTGTAGACAGAGTCAATGGATGGGAGGCTGGTTTGTGTGATGGATTGGGCTACATTCACGACCTTTATAGCTCCTTGCGGTCTTGGGCAGAGCAGGAGCCCAGACCAAGCTGTGATACAACCAGAAAGGATGCTTTCTATGGTGCATCTGTAAAAGCTGGAGAGAGTCGTAGCTGACATGCCAAATTTCCTTAGTCTACTGAGAAAGAGGCATTGGTGGGGCTTTCTTAACTATAGTGTCGGCATGGGGGGACCAGGACAGGTTGTTGGTGATCTGGACACTGTGGTAATCGAGTGATAATCCTCTCTTGAATATTTCGATCAGTCTCCAGTGTGGGACGCTGGATCTCGAGGCATTCGATGAGGCTTTGACATGTTGTGCTGTGGTTTCTACACAGGGATGTGGGGATTCCATGATCGGGACCTGATGTTAAGGAAGGCTCTTTATTCGATGATGGAAAAAGGGGCAGAGAAGGAGGCTTTGAAACGCAGATGGCGGTGGCAACAAACGCAACAGAACAAGGAGGTAAATGAGCGGCCGAACTTCCCAAACACTTCCTCCCATTCCTCTTCTCGCCATCTCTCATCCTGCGCTCCGTGCCGTGAGAATGGTGAGGCTTCGTGCCCCCTGTCAAGGAGCGAGGTTCTGGCAGCTGCTTGACTGGGTCTCTCTTCCTTTGCAGTCTGGTCTGCTTTACACCGAGGAAGAGTGGCAGAAGGAATGGAACGAGCTGATAAAACTGGCATCCAGTGAGCCTCGAATCCATTACGGAACCAACGGGAGCGGCTGTGGAGGGTGAGGAGGGGGGGGGAACGAGGGTGAGGAGGAGGGGGATTGGGAGGGGAAGGGAGGAGGAGGGGAGGGGTGGGTGTGGGGAATGGGAGGCAGAGGGAGGGTATGGGTTTAGGGCGGCACGGTGGCACAGTGGGTTAGCGCTGCTGCCTCACAGGGCCAGGGACCTGGGTTCGATTCCCGGCCTCGGGTCACTGTCTGTGTGGAGTCTGCACGTTCTCCCCGTGTCTGCGTGGG
>NW_027592669.1:0-48215 GCF_964213995.1 Mustelus asterias | reverse complement strand
GCTCTCCCCCCGTCACTCGCCCCGCTCTCCCCCCGTCACTCGCCCCGCTCTCCCCCCGTCACTCGCCCCGCTCTCCCCCCGTCACTCGCCCCGCTCTCCCCCCGTCACTCGCCCCGCTCTCCCCCCGTCACTCGCCCCGCTCTCCCCCCGTCAGTCGCCCCGCTCTCCCCCCGTCACTCGCCCCGCTCTCCCCCCGTCACTCGCCCCGCTCTCCCCCCGTCACTCGCCCCGCTCTCCCCCCGTCACTCGCCCCGCTCTCCCCCCGTCACTCGCCCCGCTCTCCCCCCCGTCACTCGCCCCGCTCTCCCCCCGTCACTCGCCCCGCTCTCCCCCCGTCACTCGCCCCGCTCTCCCCCCGTCACTCGCCCCGCTCTCCCCCCGTCACTCGCCCCGCTCTCCCCCGTCACTCGCCCCGCTCTCCCCCGTCACTCGCCCCGCTCTCCCCCCGTCACTCGCCCCGCTCTCCCCCCGTCGCTCTCCCTCACTCGCCCCGCTCTCCCCCCGTCACTCGCCCCGCTCTCCTCCCCCTCACACCCCGCTCTCCCTCCCTCACCCCGCTCTCCCCCCCGTCACTCGCCCCGCTCTCCCCCCCCTCACTCACCCCGCTCTCCCCCCGTCACTCGCCCCGCTCTCCCCCCCGTCACTCGCCCCGCTCTCCCCCCGTCACTCGCCCCGCTCTCCCCCCGTCGCTCTCCCTCACTCGCCCCGCTCTCCCCCCGTCACTCGCCCCGCTCTCCTCCCCCTCACACCCCGCTCTCCCTCCCTCACCCCGCTCTCCCCCCCGTCACTCGCCCCGCTCTCCCCCCCTCACTCACCCCGCTCTCCCCCCCCGTCACTCGCCCCGCTCTCCCCCCCCTCACTCGCCCCGCTCTCCCCCCCGTCACTCGCCCCGCTCTCCTCCCCCTCACTCACCCCGCTCTCCCCCCCTCACTCAACCCGCTCTCCCCCCCGTCACTCGCCCCGCTCTCCCCCCCTCACTCACCCCGCTCTCCCCCCCTCACTCACCCCGCTCTCCCCCCCTCACTCACCCCGCTCTCCCCCGTCACTCGCCCCGCTCTCCCTCCCTCACTCACCCCGCTCTCCTCCCCCTCACACCCCGCTCTCCCTCCCTCACCCCGCTCTCCCCCCCCGTCACTCGCCCCCGCCTCCCTCACTCGCCCCGCTCTCCCCCCTGTCACTCGCCCCGCCTCCCTCACTCGCCCCGCTCTCCCCCCCGTCACTCGCCCCGCTCTCCTCCCCCTCACTCGCCCCGCTCTCGCCCCCGTCACTCGCCCCGCTCTCCCCCCCCTCACTCGCCCCGCTCTCCTCCCCGTCACTCGCCCCGCTCTCCCCCCCGTCACTCGCCCCGCTCTCCTCCCCGTCACTCGCCCCGCTCTCCTCCCCCTCACTCGCCCCGCTCCCCTCCCCCTCACTCGCCCCGCTCTCCCCCCCCTCACTCGCCCCGCTCTCCCCCCCGTCACTCGCCCCGCTCTCCTCCCCGTCACTCGCCCCGCTCTCCCCCCCCGTCACTCGCCCCGCTTTCCTCCCCGTCACTCGCCCCGCTCTCCTCCCCCTCACTCGCCCCGCTCCCCTCCCCCTCACTCGCCCCGCTCACCCCCCCGTCACTCGCCCCGCTCTCCTCCCCGTCACTCGCCCCGCTCTCCCCCCCGTCACTCGCCCCGCTCTCCCCCCCTTCACTCGCCCCGCTCTCCCCCCCGTCACTCGCCCCGCTCTCCCTCACTCGCCCCGCTCTCCCTCACTCGCCCCGCTCTCCCTCACTCGCCCCGCTCTCCCTCACTCGCCCCGCTCTCCCTCACTCGCCCCGCTCTCCCTCACTCGCCCCGCTCTCCCTCACTCGCCCCGCTCTCCCTCACTCGCCCCGCTCTCCCTCACTCGCCCCGCTCTCCCTCACTCGCCCCGCTCTCCCTCACTCGCCCCGCTCTCCCTCACTCGCCCCGCTCTCCCTCACTCGCCCCGCTCTCCCTCACTCGCCCCGCTCCCCCTCACTCGCCCCGCTCTCCCTCACTCGCCCCGCTCTCCTCCCCCTCACTCGCCCCGCTCTCCTCCCCCTCACTCGCCCCGCTCTCCCCCCTGTCACTCGCCCCGCCTCCCTCACTCGCCCCGCTCTCCCCCCCGTCACTCGCCCCGCTCTCCTCCCCCTCACTCGCCCCGCTCTCGCCCCCGTCACTCGCCCCGCTCTCCCCCCCCCTCACTCGCCCCGCTCTCCTCCCCGTCACTCGCCCCGCTCTCCCCCCCGTCACTCGCCCCGCTCTCCTCCCCGTCACTCGCCCCGCTCTCCTCCCCCTCACTCGCCCCGCTCCCCTCCCCCTCACTCGCCCCGCTCTCCCCCCCCTCACTCGCCCCGCTCTCCCCCCCCGTCACTCGCCCCGCTCTCCTCCCCGTCACTCGCCCCGCTCTCCCCCCCGTCACTCGCCCCGCTTTCCTCCCCGTCACTCGCCCCGCTCTCCTCCCCCTCACTCGCCCCGCTCCCCTCCCCCTCACTCGCCCCGCTCACCCCCGTCACTCGCCCCGCTCTCCTCCCGTCACTCGCCCCGCTCTCCCCCCCGTCACTCGCCCCGCTCTCCCCCCCGTCACTCGCCCCGCTCTCCCCCCGTCACTCGCCCCGCTCTCCCTCACTCGCCCCGCTCTCCCTCACTCGCCCCGCTCTCCCTCACTCGCCCCGCTCTCCCTCACTCGCCCCGCTCTCCCTCACTCGCCCCGCTCTCCCTCACTCGCCCCGCTCTCCCTCACTCGCCCCCGCTCTCCCTCACTCGCCCCGCTCTCCCTCACCGCCCCGCTCTCCCTCACTCGCCCCGCTCTCCCTCACTCGCCCCGCTCTCCCTCACTCGCCCCGCTCCCCCTCACTCGCCCCGCTCTCCCTCACTCGCCCCGCTCTCCTCCCCCTCACTCGCCCCGCTCTCCTCCCCCTCACTCGCCCCGCTCTCCTCCCCCTCACTCGCCCCGCTCTCCTCCCCGTCACTCGCCCCGCTCTCCCCCCGTCAGTCGCCCCGCTCTCCCCCCGTCACTCGCCCCGCTCTCCCCCCGTCACTCGCCCCGCTCTCCCCCCGTCACTCGCCCCGCTCTCCCCCCGTCACTCGCCCCGCTCTCCCCCCGTCACTCGCCCCGCTCTCCCCCCGTCACTCGCCCCGCTCTCCCCCCGTCACTCGCCCCGCTCTCCCCCCGTCACTCGCCCCGCTCTCCCCCCGTCACTCGCCCCGCTCTCCCCCCGTCACTCGCCCCGCTCTCCCCCCGTCACTCGCCCCGCTCTCCCCCCGTCACTCGCCCCGCTCTCCCCCCGTCACTCGCCCCGCTCTCCCCCCGTCACTCGCCCCGCTCTCCCCCCGTCACTCGCCCCGCTCTCCCCCCGTCACTCGCCCCGCTCTCCCCCCGTCACTCGCCCCGCTCTCCCCCCGTCACTCGCCCCGCTCTCCCCCCGTCACTCGCCCCGCTCTCCCCCCGTCACTCGCCCCGCTCTCCCCCCGTCACTCGCCCCGCTCTCCCCCCGTCACTCGCCCCGCTCTCCCCCCGTCACTCGCCCCGCTCTCCCCCCGTCACTCGCCCCGCTCTCCCCCCGTCACTCGCCCCGCTCTCCCCCCGTCACTCGCCCCGCTCTCCCCCCGTCACTCGCCCCGCTCTCCCCCCGTCACTCGCCCCGCTCTCCCCCCGTCACTCGCCCCGCTCTCCCCCCGTCACTCGCCCCGCTCTCCCCCCGTCACTCGCCCCGCTCTCCCCCCGTCACTCGCCCCGCTCTCCCCCCGTCACTCGCCCCGCTCTCCCCCCGTCACTCGCCCCGCTCTCCCCCCGTCACTCGCCCCGCTCTCCCCCCGTCACTCGCCCCGCTCTCCCCCCGTCACTCGCCCCGCTCTCCCCCCGTCACTCGCCCCGCTCTCCCCCCGTCACTCGCCCCGCTCTCCCCCCGTCACTCGCCCCGCTCTCCCCCCGTCACTCGCCCCGCTCTCCCCCCGTCACTCGCCCCGCTCTCCCCCCGTCACTCGCCCCGCTCTCCCCCCGTCACTCGCCCCGCTCTCCCCCCGTCACTCGCCCCGCTCTCCCCCCGTCACTCGCCCCGCTCTCCCCCCGTCACTCGCCCCGCTCTCCCCCCGTCACTCGCCCCGCTCTCCCCCCGTCACTCGCCCCGCTCTCCCCCCGTCACTCGCCCCGCTCTCCCCCCGTCACTCGCCCCGCTCTCCCCCCGTCACTCGCCCCGCTCTCCCCCCGTCACTCGCCCCGCTCTCCCCCCGTCACTCGCCCCGCTCTCCCCCCGTCACTCGCCCCGCTCTCCCCCCGTCACTCGCCCCGCTCTCCCCCCGTCACTCGCCCCGCTCTCCCCCCGTCACTCGCCCCGCTCTCCCCCCGTCACTCGCCCCGCTCTCCCCCCGTCACTCGCCCCGCTCTCCCCCCGTCACTCGCCCCGCTCTCCCCCCGTCACTCGCCCCGCTCTCCCCCCGTCACTCGCCCCGCTCTCCCCCCGTCACTCGCCCCGCTCTCCCCCCGTCACTCGCCCCGCTCTCCCCCCGTCACTCGCCCCGCTCTCCCCCCGTCACTCGCCCCGCTCTCCCCCCGTCACTCGCCCCGCTCTCCCCCCGTCACTCGCCCCGCTCTCCCCCCGTCACTCGCCCCGCTCTCCCCCCGTCACTCGCCCCGCTCTCCCCCCGTCACTCGCCCCGCTCTCCCCCCGTCACTCGCCCCGCTCTCCCCCCGTCACTCGCCCCGCTCTCCCCCCGTCACTCGCCCCGCTCTCCCCCCGTCACTCGCCCCGCTCTCCCCCCGTCACTCGCCCCGCTCTCCCCCCGTCACTCGCCCCGCTCTCCCCCCGTCACTCGCCCCGCTCTCCCCCCGTCACTCGCCCCGCTCTCCCCCCGTCACTCGCCCCGCTCTCCCCCCGTCACTCGCCCCGCTCTCCCCCCGTCACTCGCCCCGCTCTCCCCCCGTCACTCGCCCCGCTCTCCCCCCGTCACTCGCCCCGCTCTCCCCCCGTCACTCGCCCCGCTCTCCCCCCCTCACTCGCCCCGCTCTCCCTCACTCGCCCCGCTCTCCCTCACTCGCCCCGCTCTCCCTCACGCGCCCCGCTCTCCCTCACTCGCCCCGCTCTCCCTCCCTCACCCCGCTCTCCCTCCCTCACCCCGCTCTCCCTCCCTCACCCCGCTCTCCCTCCCTCACCCCGCTCTCCCTCCCTCACCCGGCGCTCTCCCCCCCGTCACTCGCCCCGCTCTCTCCCCACTCCCCCCCCGTCACTCCCCCCGCTCTCCCCCCGATAGAAGTAATAGATAGAAGTTATAACAGGTAGTCACACCGGGGCCTCAGAAGGAAGACAAGTGGGTCACAGTTAGGAAGGGGTAATAGTCAGAAGGGTGATGTACCAGAAAGTACCCCAGTGGCAGTCTCCCATAATAGTAAGGGCTGGGCAACAGATGGGAGAAGGGAAGGGAGTGAGCAGTCTGTGGAGGGATACCCTGTGGTTGTCCCCCCCCCAAATTAGGTATATTGTTTTGGATTCTGTGGAGGGGGATGACCCTCCAGGGGTAAGCCACGAGGACCAGATCGCCTCCACGGAGACAGGCTCAGGGGTCCGGAAGGGAAGGAAGGGGATTAGGAGACCGATAGTGGTGGGGGACGCAATAGTTAGAAGCACGGACAGGCGGAGCGAACGAGAATCCAGGATGGTAGTCTGCCTCCCTGGTGCCGGGGTACTGGATGTCTCCGAGAGGGTAGGAAGCATATTAAAAAGGGAAGGTAGTCAAACAGATGTAATTGTACACATTGGGGGAAATGATGTAGGTAGGAAGAGCAGGGGGGTCATACGAGAGCAATTCAGGGAGTTGGGTGCTAGGCTAAAAAATAAGGCCTGCAGGGTAGCAATCTCTGGACTGCTCCCGGTGTCTAGTGCAGGTGAGGCTCGGAACAGGGAGATTCTACAGTTGAACGCGTGGCTAAAGGACTGGTGCAAGAGGGAGGGTTTCAAATTCATAGATCATTGGGAAGTCTTCAAGAGAGGATGGCACCTGTACAGAAAGGATGGGTTACACCTTAACTGGATGGGAGCAAATATCCTGGCTGGGAGTTTTGCGAGAGTGTTTCGGCAGGATTTAAACTAGTGTGGCAGGGGGGTGGGGAACAAAACAGGAGGTCAGTAAATACTGAGGCTGGGGTCGAGCTGGGGGCCAGGGCAAGGCTAGCTAAGAAGAGGAGCACTCTGGAGCATGATGACCTGAGTGGGCCTGGAGGTCTGGAGTGCATCTGCTTCAATGCGAGGAGCGTAACGGGTAAGACAGACGAACTTAGGGCCTTAATGCTTACGCGGAATTTGGATGTGGTTGCGGTGACGGAGACTTGGTTAAAAGGACAGGACTGGCAGCTGAATATTCCGGGGTATAAGTGTTTTAGGCGAGACAGAGGAGGGGCTAAAAAAGGTGGGAGAGTAGCAATATTAGTTCGGGAGCATATTACCGCGGTGCAGAGGGTAGACAACTTAGAGGGGTCATGTACTGAGTCGCTGTGGGTGGAACTCAGAAACAGGAAGGGTGCAGTCTCTATGCTGGGGGTGTACTACAGACCACCCAACAGCCCAAGGGAAGTGGAGGAAAGGATATGTCAGGAGATTCTGGATATGTGCAGACAAAATAGGGTTGTTGTAGTGGGAGACTTCAATTTCCCTGGTATAGACTGGAAAGTGCTTAGGGCTGGGGGTCTGGACGGGGAGGAATTTGTAAAATGCGTACTGGAAGGTTCTTTGGAACAGTATGTAGATAGCCCGACTAGAGAGGGGGCTATACTGGACCTAGTTCTGGGAAATGAGCCCGGTCAGGTCGTCAAAGTTTCGGTTGGGGAACATGTGGCAAATAGTGACCACAACTCTGTTAACTTTAGGATAGTAATGGACAAGGATGAGTGCTGTCCTACGGGCAGGGTGCTAAATTGGGGGAAGGCTGACTATAGCCGGATTAGGCAGGAATTGGTGGCCGTTGATTGGGAGAGGCTGTTCGGGGGTAAGTCCGCGTCTGGCATGTGGGAGTCTTTTAAGGAACTATTGATAAGGCTGCAGGATAGGTATGTGCCTGTTAAAAGGAAGGATAGGAAAGATAGGATTCGAGAGCCGTGGATAACCAGGGAAATTGAGGATCTGATCAAAATGAAAAGAGAGGCGTACGTTAGGTCCAGGCAATTGAAAACAGATGGAGCTCTGGAGGAATACAGAGAGAGTAGGAAAGAACTCAAACGGGGAGTTAGAAGGGCAAAAAGAGGTCACGAGATGTTCTTGGCAGGCAGGATTAAGGAGAATCCTAAGGCATTTTATTCATATGTTAGGAACAAAAGAGTTGTCAGGGAGAAAATCGGACCTCTCAGGGACAAAGGAGGGGAATTATGCTTAGAACCCAAGGGAATAGGGGAGATCCTAAATGAATACTTTGCATCGGTATTCACGAAGGAGAGGGGCGTGTTAACCGGGAGTGTCTCGGAGGGAGGTGTTGACCCGTTAGAGAAAATCTCCATTACAAGAGAGGAAGTGTTAGGTTTTTTAGGGAACATTAAAACTGACAAAGCCCCAGGGCCTGATGGCATCTATCCTCGACTGCTCAGGGAGACGAGAGATGTAATTGCTGGGCCTCTGACAGAAATCTTTGTCTCTTCATTGGACACAGGTGAGGTCCCTGAGGATTGGAGGATAGCAAATGTGGTCCCGTTGTTTAAGAAGGGTAGGAAGGATAACCCGGGAAATTATAGGCCGGTGAGCTTGATGTCCGTGGTAGGGAAGTTGTTGGCGAGGATTCTTAGAGACAGGATTTATGTGCATTTAGAACGGAACAATCTCATTAGTGACAGACAGCATGGTTTTGTAAGAGGGAGGTCGTGCCTTACAAATTTGGTGGAGTTTTTTGAGGAAGTGACAAAAACGGTTGATGAAGGAAGGGCCGTGGATGTCGTCTATATGGATTTCAGTAAGGCATTTGACAAAGTCCCACATGGCAGGTTGGTTAAGAAGGTTAAGGCTCATGGGATACAAGGAGAAGTGGCTAGATGGGTAGAAAACTTGCTTGGCCACAGGAGACAGAGGGTAGCAGTCGAAGGGTCTTTTTCCGGCTGGAGGTCTGTGACCAGTGGTGTTCCGCAGGGCTCTGTACTGGGACCTCTGCTATTTGTGATATATATAAATGATTTGGAAGAAGGTGTAACTGGTGTTATCAACAAGTTTGCGGATGACACGAAGATGGCTGGACTTGCGGATAGCGATGAACATTGTCGGACAATACAGCAGGATATAGATAGTCTGGAAAATTGGGCAGAGAAATGGCAGATGGAATTTAATCCAGATAAATGCGAAGTGATACATTTTGGAAGGACTAATGTAGGGGGGAGTTATACAATAAATGGCAGAGCCATCAAGAGTATAAAACACAGAGGGACCTAGGTGTGCAAGTCCACAAATCCTTGAAGGTGGCAGCACAGGTGGAGAAGGTGGTGAAGAAGGCATATGGTATGCTTGCCTTTATAGGACAGGGTATAGAGTATAAAAGCTGGAGTCTGATGATGCAGCTGTATAGAACGCTGGTTAGGCCACATTTGGAGTGCTGCGTCCAGTTCTGGTCGCCGCACTACCAGAAGGACGTAGAGGCGTTAGAGAGAGTGCAGAGAAGGTTTACCAGGATGTTGCCTGGTATGGAGGGTCTTAGCTATGAGGAGAGATTGGGTAAACTGGGTTTGTTCTCCCTGGAAAGACGGAGAATGAGGGGAGACCTAATAGAAGTGTACAAAATTATGAAGGGTATAGATAGGGTGAACAGTGGGAAGCTTTTTCCCAGGTCGGAGGTGACGATCACGAGGGGTCACGGGCTCAAGCTGAGAGGGGCGAAGTATAACTCAGATATTAGAGGGACGTTTTTTACACAGAGAGTGGTGGGGGCCTGGAATGCGCTGCCAAGTAGGGTGGTGGAGGCAGGCACGCTGACATCGTTTAAGACTTGCCTGGATAGTCACATGAGCAGCCTGGGAATGGAGGGATACAAACGAATGGCCTAGTTGGACCAAGGAGCGGCACGGGCTTGGAGGGCCGAAGGGCCTGTTTCCTGTGCTGTACTGTTCTTTGTTCTTTTGTTCTCTCCCTCCCTCACTCTCCCCGCTCTCCCTCCGTCACTCACCATGCTGTCTGGTGACTCCCTGCGGTGTTAAATCCTCGGAGTAATGTGAAGGCGTTATTTGCGATGCTCTGAGCTTGATACTGTGAGAGAGCGCAGCACCGTGAGAAATGGCTGCTTTTCCCAGCTCCCTCCAGACGCACTGACACTGACAGCTGCTTTCCCACTCGCTGGTTCTAGAGGAACACCAAACAGCATTATCAATCCACCTGATCCCAGAGTCATCCCAGCCCCACCGAGGGAGTGCCGCACTGTCAGAGGGTCAGTACTGAGGGAGTGCCGCACTGTCAGAGGGTCAGTACTGAGGGAGTGCCGCACTGTCAGAGGGTCAGTGCTGAGGGAGTGCCGCACTGTCAGAGGGTCAGTACTGAGGGGGTGCCGCACTGTCAGAGGGTCAGTACTGAGGGAGTGCTGCACTGTCAGAGGGTCAGTGCTGAGGGGGTGCCGCACTGTCAGAGGGTCAGTACTGAGGGGGTGCCGCACTGTCAGAGGGTCAGTGCTGAGGGAGCACCACGCTGTCAGAGGGTCAGTACTGAGGGAGTGCTGCACTGTCAGAGGGTCAGTGCTGAGGGGGTGCCGCACTGTCAGAGGGTCAGTACTGAGGGGGTGCCGCACTGTCAGAGGGTCAGTGCTGAGGGAGTGCTGCACTGTCAGAGGGTCAGTGCTGAGGGGGTGCCGCACTGTCAGAGGGTCAGTACTGAGGGGGTGCCGCACTGTCAGAGGGTCAGTACTGAGGGAGCGCCGCACTGTCAGAGGGTCAGTACTGAGGGAGTGCCGCACTGTCAGAGGGTCAGTACTGAGGGAGTGCCGCACTGTCAGAGGGTCAGTACTGAGGGGGTGCCGCACTGTCAGAGGGTCAGTACTGAGGGAGTGCTGCACTGTCAGAGGGTCAGTGCTGAGGGGGTGCCGCACTGTCAGAGGGTCAGTACTGAGGGAGTGCTGCACTGTCAGAGGGTCAGTACTGAGGGAGTGCCACACTGTCAGGGTCAGTGCTGAGGGAGTGCTGCACTGTCAGAGGGTCAGTACTGAGGGAGTGCTGCACTGTCAGAGGGTCAGTACTGAGGGAGTGCTGCACTGTCAGAGGGTCAGTACTGAGGGAGTGCCACACTGTCAGGGTCAGTGCTGAGGGAGTGCTGCACTGTCAGAGGGTCAGTACTGAGGGAGTGCTGCACTGTCAGAGGGTCAGTACTGAGGGAGTGCTGCACTGTCAGAGGGTCAGTACTGGGGGAGTGCTGCAGTGTTGAAGGTACTATATTTTTATTTGGGGTGCTGTGCCCTCTCAGGCGAAGGTAGGTAGATTCGACAGTCAGTCTTTGGAGAAGGGACTGGCAGGGTGGACGAGAACAGATCTGAGCCATTTGCGGAGGTCTATAATTACCCCTCACCCAACAGCTGAAAAGATGTGATGGTCATTGTCCCAGTGCTGCGTATGGAGTCTTGCTGTGTACAGAATGGCTGACATGAGCTTGATGTAAAAGAGGGATTCACCTGCTCCCTGTCCTTGGTCAGTCGCTCCTCCAATTCTGTGGCCAGCTGCAGGAGCCAGTGTTTCACCTGGGAGAGAGAGAGAGACGGCAGCAAGATTTCACACTCATCCCTGCACCTCTCCACCATCCCCTCATCCTCACATCAGCCAGACCCGCCGCTCTGGACCCCGCCCATTCTCCCCCCCCTCCCCCTGTTCCCAGACACCCCCCCCATTCCCGGATCCTGGAAACATTCGCTAAATCCAGGGAAATATCCCACAGCTTACCCATTTCCCAAATCCCAGGAACCCAAGGAACTTGCGCGCACGCACACACTCGGAGGGTTTACCAGAGGAATACCAGGAATGGGAGGATTATTTTATGAGGAAAAGTTGGAGAGGTTAAGTTTGTATCTGCCGGAGTTTAGAAGAATAAGAGGTGAATGGATTGAAACATCAAATCCTGGGGGTGTTGACAGGGTGGATGTGGAGAGGATGTTTCCTCTTGTGGGGGACGCTAGAATTTGGAGTCACAGTTTAAAAATAAGGGGTCACCCATTTAAAACGGAAATGGTCTCCCCCGAATCCTCAGACTCCATGCCAACCTTCAGCGACTGTTCCACCTTGATACCTGATCATGTTGCACTTCCCCTTTTCCTAAACTGCCACCATTCAGATAATCTTCCTGTTTTTACCACCAAAGTGGATAACCTCACATTGATCCATTGCATTTGCCAAGTATTTGCCCAGTCAGCCAGCCTGTCCAAGTCACCCTGCAGCCTCTTAGCTGCCAATCTAGTTGAATGTTTTTTCCCAGGGTGGAAGAGTCAATTACTCAGGGGGCACAGGTTTAAGGTGCGAGGGGCAAGGTTTAAAGATCATAGAAATCATAGAAACCCTACAGTGCAGAAAGAGGCCATTCGGCCCATCGAGTCTGCACCGACCACAATCCCACCCAGGCCCTACCCCCATATCCCTACATATTTTACCCGCTAATCCCTCTAACCTACACATCCCAGGACACTAAGGGGCAATTTTAGCATGGCCAATCAACCTAACCCGCACATCTTTGGACTGTGGGAGGAAACCGGAGCACCCGGAGAAAACCCACGCAGACACGAGGAGAATGTGCAAACTCCACACAGACAGTGACCCGAGCCGGGAATCGAACCCGGGTCCCTGGAGCTGTGAAGCAGCAGTGCTAACCACTGTGCCACCCGAGATGTACGAGGCTAGTTTTTTTTACACAGAGGGTGGTGGGTGCCTGGAACCCGCTGCCAGGGGAGGTAGTGGAAGCGGATACGGTAGTGACTTTTAAGGGGCATCTGGACAAATACATGAATAGGATGGGAATGGAGGGATATGGTCACCAGAAGGGTAGGGGGTTTTAGTTCAATTGGGCAGCATGGACGGCGCAGACTTGGAGGGCCGAAGGGCCTGTTCCTGTGCTGTAATTTTCTTTGTTCTTTGTTCTAACCCTTGGGGACGAGTGACCATAATACGGTAGACTTCTTTGTCAAGGTGGATAGTGATGGAGCTGATCCTGAGACCAGGGTCCTGAATCTCAGTAAAGGGAACTGTGATGGTATGAGGCATGAATTGGCCATGATGGACTGGGAAACATTACTGAAAGACAGTGGGCAGCCATTGGCAGGTATTTAAAGAATGAATAGGTGAACTCCAGAAGTTGTTTATTCCTGTTTGGTGCCAGAGTGGGAAGGGAGTTGTGGCCAAAGCATGGCTTACAAGGGAAATTAGAGAGTATCAGATTCAAGGAAGAAGCATAAGTATTGGCAAGAAAAAGCGATAGGCCTGAGGATTGGGAACAGTTTAAAATTCAGCAAAGGAGGACCAAGGGATTGATTAACGGGAAAATAGAGTATGGAAGTAAGCTAGCAGGGAACATAAAAACTGACTAACGGTTTCTATATGTAAAGAGAAAAAGATTGACAAAAATAAATGTAGGTCCCTTTCAGTCACAAACGGGAGAATTTATAACGGGGAATAAAGAAATGGCTGAAGAACTAAATTCATACTTTGCTTCAGTCTTCAACAAGGAAGACATGAATAATGTACCATAAGTTCTGAGAGAAACAAGTTGAGTGAGGAGCTGAAGGAAATCAGCATTAGTAGAGAAATGGATTTGGGGAAATTGATGGGATTAAAGGTGGATAAATCTCCAGGTCCTGATAATCTTCATCCCAGAGTACTTCAGGAAGTGGCGCTGGAAATAGTAGATCCATTGGTGGTTATTTTCCACAATTCTTTAGACTCTGGACTGGTTCCTCCAGATTGGAGAGTAGCTAATGTAAGTCCACTGTTCAAAAAGGGAGGTAGAGAGAAAACAGGGAACTATAGACCAGTGAGCCTAACGTCGGTACTGGGGAAGTTGCTAGAGTCCATTATCAAGGGTTTCATAACTCAGCATTTGGAAGGCAGTGGGATAATCAGACAAAGTCAGCATGGATTTACAACAGGGAAATCATGCTTGACGAATCTATTGGAATTCTTTGAGGATGTAACTAGTAGAGTTGACCGAGGAGAACCAGTGGATGTGGTTTTCGACAAGGTCTCACATAACAACAAAGAAGAAAGAAAATTACAGCACAGCAACAGGCCCTTCGGCCCCTCCAAGCCTGCACCAACCATGCTGCCCGACTTAACTAAAACCCCCTACCCTTCCGGGGACCATATCCCTCTATTCCCATCCTATTCATGTATTTGTCAAGATGCCCCTTAAAACTCACTATTGTATCCGCTTCCACTACCTCCCCCGGCAGCGAGTTCCAGGCACCCACCACCCTCTGTGTAAAAAACCTGCCTCGTGCATCTCCTTTAAACCTTGCCCCTCGCACTTTAAACCTGTGCCCCCGAGTAATTGACTCTTCCACCCTGGGAAAAAGCTTCTGACTATCCACTCTGTCCATGCCTCTCATAATCTTGTAGACTTCTATCAGGTCTCCCCTCAACCTCAGTCGTTCCAGTGAGAACAAACCAAGTTTCTCCAACCTCTCCTCATAGCTAATGCCCTCCATACCAGGCAACATCCTGGTAAATCTTTTCTGTACCCTCTCCAAAGCCTCCACATCCTTCGAGTAGTGTGGCGACCAGAATTGAACACTATATTCCAAGTGCGGCCTCACTAAGGTTCTATAAAGCGTCAACATGACTTTCTAATTTTTAAACTCAATGCCCCGGCCGATGAAGGCAAGCATGCCGTATGCCTTCTTGACTACCTTCTCCACCTGCATTGCCACTTTCAGTGACCTGTGTACCTGTACACCCAGATCCCTCTGCCTATCAATACTCTTAAGGGTTCTGCCATTTACTGTATATTTCCTATTTGTATTAGACCGATCTATATCCTGCTGTATCCTCTGATGGTCCTCATCGCTGTCCGCAAATTCACCAACCTTTGTGTCATCCGCAAACTTACTAATCAATCCAGTTACATTTTCCTCCAAATCATTTATATATATTACAAACAGCAAAGGTTCCAGCACAGATCCCTGAGGAACACCACTTGTCACAGCCCTCCATTCAGAAACACACCCTTCCACTGCTACCCTCTGTCTTCTATGACCGAGCCAGTTCTGTATCCACCTTGCCAGCTCAACTCTGATCCCATGTGACTTCACCTTCTGCACCAGTCTGCCATGAGGGACCATGTCAAAGGCCTTACTGAAGTCCATGTAGACAACATCCACTGCTCTACCCTCATCAATCATCTTTGTCACTTCCTCGAAAAACTCCATCAAGTTAGTGAGACACGACCTCCCCTTCACAAAACCATGTTGCCTCTTGCTAATACCCCTGTTCATCCACTTATTTCCAAGTGGGAGTAAATCCTGTCTTGAAGAATCCTCTCCAATAATTTCCCTACCACTGACGGAAGGCTCACCGGCCTGTAATTACCCGGATTATTCTTGCCACCTTCTTAAACAAAGACTACTATGTAAACAGAGTTATAAGGAGAGGCTTGATAGACTGGGACTTTTTTCTCTGGGGGGGTAGAAGGCTGAGGTGTGAGTTTATAGAGGTCTATAAAATAATGAGGAGCACAGATCAGTTACATAGAACATTACAGCGCAGTACAGGCCCTTCGGCCCTCGATGCTGCGCCGACCAGTGAAACCAATCTAAAGCCCATCTAACCTACACTATTCCAATATCATCCATATGTTTATCCAATGACCATTTAAATGCCCTTAATGTTGGCGAGTCCACTACTGCTGCAGGCAGGGCATTCCACGCCGTTACCACTCTCTGAGTGAAGATCCTACCTCTGACATCTGTCCTATATCTCTCACCCCTCAATTTAAAGCTATGTCCCCTCGTGCTAGCCATCCCCATCCGAGGAAAAAGGCTCTCACTATCCACCCTATTTAATCCTCTGATCATCTTGTATGCCTCTATTAAGTCACCTCTTAACCTTCTCCTCTCTAACGAAAGCCTTTCCTCATAAGACCTTCCCACCATACCAGAGTAAATCTCCTCTGCACCCTTTCCAATGCATCCACATCCTTCCTATAATGCGGTGACCAGAACTGTACGCAATACTCCAAGTGCGGCCGCACCAGAGTTTTGTACAGCTGCAACATGACCTCCTGGCTCCGAAACTCAATCCCTCTACCAATAAAAGCTAACACTCCGTACGCCTTCTTAACAACCCTATCAACCTGGGTGCCAACTTTCAGGGATCTATGCACATGGACACCGAGATCTCTCTGTCCATCCACACTGCCAAGTATCTTACCATTAGCCCAGTACTCTGTATTCCTGTTACTCCTTCCAAAGTGAATCACCTCTCACTTTTCTGCATTAAACTCCATTTGCCACCTCTCAGCCCAGCACTGCAGCTTATCTATATCCCTCTGTAACCTGCAACATCCTTCCGCACTGTCCACAACTCCACCAACTTTAGTGTCATCCGCAAATTTACTAACGCATCCTTCTACGCCCTCCTCCAAGTCATTTATAAAAATGACAAACAGCAGTGGCCCCAAAACACCGCTAGTAACTGAACTCCAGGATGAACATTTCCCATCAACCACCACCCTCTGTCTTCTTACAGCTAGCCAATTCCTGATCCAAACCGCTAAATCACCCTCAATCCCATGCCTCCGTATCTTCTGCAATAGCTTACTGTGGGGAACCCGTGGGGAAATCCATATACACCACATCAACTGCTTTACCCTGTGGTAAACCACTTATCTGCTATCTGTTACCTGTATATGCGGCACATCCCTGTCAGTTCCGCCCAAGTCTCCTCCCCCTGGTCCGGGTATAAAGGCGGTGGCTCCTCCCCGCTTGCTCTCAGTTCAGACCAGATCTCCGACAGGGATGGCTCCAGGTTCTTGCCAATAAAAGCCTGTTTGTCTTGCTCAAAAAACTAGTCTCGGCTCGATTGATAGTGCGTCAATTTTATTGGCAAGTTGTTTTTGAAGAATGGAGCAGTTACTGAAACCCGACAGACTGAATCTGGACCCGCAAACTGCTGGAGCGTCAAACACGTTTGACCACTGGCTGCAATGGTTTGAGGATTACATCGAAGCCTCCGCTGCCATCAGTACAGATGCTGACAAACTACGGGTGCTCCGCGGCCGGGTAAGCGACGTAGTATAGGCTACAATCCGAGACGCGGAAAATTATACGGCCGCTATCGAACTGTTAAAGGGCCTGTCTAATAAACAGCCTAACGAGGTCTACGCAAGACACCTCCTCGCTACACGCAGACGGCAGCCAGGTGAATCAGTCGACCAGTTCCTGCGCGCCTTGCGTCTGCTTGCCCGGGACTGTAACTGTAGGTCTGTGACTGCCGCCCAGAAAATCCAGGATGCCTTTGTCACGGGCATCGGAACTACTTACACCCGGCGACGGCTGCTGGAACAGGGCGCGCTGGACTTCAAGAAAACGGTGCAACTGGCTGTGTCCCTGGAGGTGACCTCCCAATACAAAGAACAAAGAACAATACAGCACAGGAACAGGCCCTTCGGCCCTCCAAGCCCGCGCCGCTCCCTGGTCCAGACTAGACCATTCTTTTGTATCCCTCCATTCCCACTCCGTTCATATAGCTGTCTAGATAAGTCTTAAACGTTCCCAGTGTGTCCGCCTCCACCACCCTGCCTGGCAGTGCATTCCAGGCCCCCACCACCCTCTGTGTAAAATATGTCCGTCTGATATCCGTGTTAAACCTCCCCCCCCTCACCTTGAACCTATGACCCCTCGTGAACGTCACCACCGACCTGGGGAAAAGCTTCCCACCGTTCACCCTATCTATGCCTTTCATAATTTTATACACCTCTATTAAGTCACCCCTCATCCTCCGTCTTTCCAGGGAGAACAACCCCAGTTGACCCAATCTCTCCTCATAACTAAGCCCCTCCATACCAAGTAACATACTGGTAAACCTTCTCTGCACTCTCTCCAAAGCCTCCACGTCCTTCTGGTAGTGTGGCGACCAGAACTGGACGCAGTATTCCAAATGCGGCCGAACCAACGTTCTATACAACCGCAACATCAGACCCCAACTTTTATACTCTATGCCCCGTCCTATAAAGGCAAGCATGCCATATGCCTTCTTCACCACCTTCTCCACCTGTGACGTCACCTTCAAGGATCTGTGGACTTGCACACCCAGGTCCCTCTGCGTATCTACACCCTTTATGGTTCTGCCATTTATCGTATAGCTCCCCCCTACATTATTTCTACCAAAATGCATCACTTCGCATTTATCAGGATTGAACTCCATCTGCCATTTCTTTGCCCAAATTTCCAGCCTATCTATATCCTTCTGTAGCTTCTGACAATGCTCCTCACTATCTGCAAGTCCTGCCAATTTTGTGTCGTCCGCAAACTTACTGATCACCCCAGTTACACCTTCTTCCAGATCGTTTATATCAATCACAAACAGCAGAGCCCTGCGGAACACCACTAGGCACAGGCCTAGTGTGACTACCTCGAATCCTACTCACCTGACCACGTGGGCGCATCGTGGACACCGCAGCCGTCGCTACCGGGAGGACCACAGCCCTACGCTGCCCCACGCCTCTCCGGTGACCTGACCGTGGCTGCAACCGCTCGAGGCCCGAAATGTTACTTCTGCGGCTTGGGTAAGCGCTCCTGACAACGCTGCCCGGCGAGGGAGTCGTTCTGCTCCGCGTGTGGGAAGAAGGGGCACTGCGCAAAGGCCTGCCGTAAGTCTGCTCCCAAATCCATGAGCGCCGCGTGTGACCCGCAGGGGCCACCATCTTGGACGCCCCCGGCCACGTGTGACCCGTGGATACCACCATCTTGGACGACCCCGGCCGTGTGCGACCCGCAGGGGCCGCCATCTTGGATGACGTCATCGGCCGTCGGCGACCCGCGGGGGCCGCCATCTTGGCCGACAACTACCGCATGTGACCAGCAGGGGCCGCCATTTCCTACAGCTACAACTCCCTACAGTTTTCTGCAGGATTCAACAGTGGCATCAGTTACCCTGGACCAGACCAAGCCTCATCGTCTCGCCAAGTCCACGATGGACATTGAGGTAAACGGGCACAGTGAGCATTGTTTGTTTGACAGTGGGAGTACGGAGAGCTTCATTCACCCTGATACGGTGCGCTGATACGCCTTTCCCGTGCGGTCCGTCAAGCAGACGATCTCCATGGCATCACAATCCCGTTCTGTAAAGGTCCTCCGCTGCTGCGTGGTGACCCTGAAGGTGCGGGGCACGGTATACGATAACTTCAGGCTCCTCGTGCTGCCACACCTCTGCGCTTCCGTACTCCTGGGGCTCGACTTCATGACCCATCTGAAGAGTGTTACTATACAGTATAATGGCCCTTTCCCCCCGCTCTCCGTCTGCAATCAGCAGCGTCTAAATTGCCCACCGCGCACCACCTGCAGTCTCTCGACCCTTAAAATCGCCCCTCCCTCCCTGTTTGCGAATCTCACTCCCGACTGCAAGCCCATCGCCACCAAGAGCAGGCGGTACAGTGCTGGAGACAGGGCCTTTATCAGGTCCGAAGTCCAGCGGCTCCTCAGAGAAGGGATCATCGAAGCCAGTACCAGCCCCTGGAGAGCACAAGTGGTAGTCGTTAAGTCCGGGGAGAAACACAGAATGGTCATTGACTACAGTCAGACCATTAACCGCTACACGCAGCTGGACGCGTACCCCCTTCCCCGCATATCTGACATGGTCAATCAGATTGCGCAATATCGGGTGTTCTCCACCATCGACTTGAAGTCGGCGTACCACCAGCTCCCAATCCGCCCGGAGGACCACCAATATACGGCGTTCGAGGAGGATGGTCGCCTTTACCACTTCCTTAGGGTCCCTTTAGGCGTCACCAACGGGGTCTCGGTCTTCCAGTGCGAAATGGACCGAATGGTGGACCAGAACGGGCTGCGGGCTACCTTCCCGTACCTGGATAACGTCACCATCTGCGGCCATGACCAGCAGGACCACGATGCCAACCTCCACAGATTCCTGCACACGGCTAGTCTCCTTAACCTGACCTACAATAAGAAGAAGTGCGTGTTCAGTACACACCGCCTCGCCATCCTCGGGTACGTAGTGGAGAATGGGGTACTCGGCCCCGATCCCGATCGTATGCGTCCCCTCCTGGAACTTCCCCTCCCCACTAGCCTCAAAGCACTGAGAAGATGCCTGGGTTTCTTCTTGTACTATGCACAGTGGGTCCCCAACTATGCGGATAAAGCCCGTCGGCTTATAAAATCCACCCTTTTTCCCCTGAGGCCCGCCTGGCCTTCGACCCCATCAAAGCTGACATCGCGAAGGCCACGATGCACGCTGTAGACAAATCCATCCCGTTCCAGGTGGAGAGCGATGCGTCTGACTTCGCCCTAGCCGCCACTCTTAACCAGGCGGGCAGACCCGTGGCCTTCTTCTCACGAACCCTCCAGGGCCCCGAAACTCGACACTCCTCTGTCGAAAAGGAGGCCCAAGCCATAGTGGAAGCTGTACGGCACTGGCGCCACTATTTAGCTGGTAAACGGTTCACCTTACTCACGGACCAATGATCCATTGCCTTCATGTTCAACAACACGCAGCGGGGCAAGATTAAGAACAAGATATTACGGTGGAGGATCGAACTCTCCACCTACAATTACGATATCTTGTATCGGCCTGGGAAGCTCAATGAGCCACCTGACGCCCTGTCCCGTGGAACATATCGCCAGTGCGCAGGTGGACCGGTTACAGGCTCTCCACAACGACCTCTGCCACCCGGGGGTCACCAGGTTTTTCCACTTTATTAGAGCCCGAAACCTGCCCTACT
This sequence comes from Mustelus asterias, assembly GCF_964213995.1. Taxonomy (NCBI): domain Eukaryota; kingdom Metazoa; phylum Chordata; class Chondrichthyes; order Carcharhiniformes; family Triakidae; genus Mustelus; species Mustelus asterias. Next base: position 28,357 of record NW_027592669.1, on the reverse strand, counting down.
CAGTTGAGGATGTCAGGTCTATAACTCGGAACTGCCCGGTCTGCGCGGAATGCAAGCTGCACTTCTACCGGCCAGTCAGGGCACACCTCATAAAAGCCACCCGCCCCTTTGAACGCCTCAACATCGACTTCAAAGGCCCCCTCCCCTCATCTGATCACAACATATATTTCCTCAATGTCATTGACGAGTACTCACGTTTCCCCTTCGCGATTCCCTGCCCAGATATGACCTCGGCCACAGTTATCAGGGCCCTGCACAGCCTCTTCACTCTGTTCGGTTACCCCAGCTATATCCATAGCGACCGGGGATCCTCCTTCATGGGTGAGGAACTGCGACAGTACCTGCTCTCCAAAGGCATAGCCTCAAGTAGGACCACCAGTTACAACCCCTGGGGTAACGGGCAGGTGGAGAGAGAGAACGCCACTGTCTGGAAGACCGTTTTACTAGCGCTACAGTCTAAAGGCCTTCCAGTCACCCGCTGGCAGGAGGTCCTACCGGAGGCACTACACTCCATTAGGTCCCTCCTGTGCACGGCAACCAATGGATGTTCGTGTTCCCCGGGAAGTTTTCCTCAGGGACTTCACTACCGTCGTGGCTGGCATACCCGGGCCCTGTCCTGCTTCGGAAGCATGCCAGGACCCGTAAGTCTGACCCCCTGGTTGAAAGGGTGCAACTCCTCCACGCCAACCCCCAGTACGCCTATGTGGCGTACTCCGACAGGCGGGAGGACACGGTATCTATCTGTGACCTAGCGCCCGCAGGTGACTCAGGGACCCCTGTAGCCCCCAACCCCTCACCCCCAACCTTGTCCCTACCATGACAGAATCTCTATGCACTCCTCTCGCCCCCGTGTACAGCTCGCCTGAGCCCCAGGAGTCGTCACCACGCACCCGAGGGGCGGATGAAAACACGGATGACAGCAACGTTCCGGCGCCCGCAACGACACCGCGACCTGAAACCACGTCGGAACCGGCACTACGAAAGATCGCAGCGGCAGAGCCTCCGGATAGACTCAATCTGTAAATATTGTAAATATTGTTCACTCTGCCTCACCTCCGACGGACTCTTTTTTAAACAGGGGGTGAATGTGGTAACCCACTGTTACCTGTTACCTGTGGTGGTTAACCACTGTTAGTTAGTATTTATTATTACCTGTCTATGTGGCACATCCCTGTCGGTTCCGCCCACGACTCCTCCCCCTGGTCCGGGTATAAAGGCGGTGGCTCCTCCCCCTTGCCTTCAGTTCAGACCAGATCTCCGACAGGGATGGCTCCAAGTTCTTGCCAATAAAAGCCTATTTGTCTTGCTCACAACTAGTCTCGGCTCGATTGATAGTGCATCAATCACCCACATCCACCTCTTTGGTCACTTTCTCAAAGAACTCAATAAGGTTTGTGAGGCACGACCTACCCTTCACAAAACCGTGTTGACTATCCCTAATCAAATTATTCCTTTCCAGGTGATTATAAATCCTATCTCTTATAATCCTTTCCAAAACTTTGCCCACAACAGAAGTAAGGCTCACCGGTCTATAATTACCAGGGTTGTCTCTACTCCCCTTCTTGAACAAGGGGACAACATTTGCTATCCTCCAGTCTTCTGGCACTATTCCTGTAGACAATGACGAGACAAAGATCAAAGCCAAAGGCTCTACAATCTCCTCTCTAGCCTCCCAGAGAATCCTGGGATAAATCCCATCCAGTCCAGGGGACTTATCTATTTTCACACTTTCCAGAATTGCTAACACCTCCTCCTTATTAACCTCAATCCCGTCTAGTCCAATAGCCTGTATCTCAGTATTCTCCTCGACAACATTGTCTTTTTCCTGCGTGAATACTGACGAAAAATATTCATTTAGCGCCTCTCCTATCTCTTCGGACTCCATGCACAACTTCCCACTACTGTCCTTGACTGGCCCTAATCTTACCCTAGTCATTCTTTTATTCCTGACATACCTATAGAAAGCTTTAGGGTTTTCCTTGATCCTACCTGCCAAAGACTTCTCATGTCCCCTCCTGGCTCTTCTTAACTCTTTCTTTAGGTCCTTCCTGGCTAACTTGTAACTCTCAAGCGCCCTAACTGAGCCTTCACGTCTCATCTTAACATAAGTCTCCTTCTTCCTCTTCACAAGAGATTCAACTTCTTTAGTAAACCACGGTTCCCTCGCTTGACCACTTCCTCCCTGCCTGACAGGTACATACTTACCAAGGACACCCAGTAGCTGTTTCTTGAACAAGCTCCACATTTCAATTGTGTCCATCCCCTGCAGTTTCCTTCCACAACCTATGCCAGCTAAATCTCTCCTAATCGCATCATAATTTCCTTTCCCCCAGCTATAACTCTTGCCCTGCGGTATATACCTATTCCTTTCCATCGCTAAAGTAAACGTAACCGAATTGTGGTCACTATCACCAAAGTGCTCACCTACCTCCAAATCTAACACCTGGCCTGGTTCATTACCCAGTACCAAATCCAATGTGGCCTCGCCTCTTGTTGGTCTATCTACATACTGCGTCAGGAAGCCTTCCTGCACACATTGGATAAAAACTGACCCCTCTAAAGTACTCGAACTATAGCATTTCCAGTCAATATTTGTAAAGTTAAAGTCCCCCATAACAACTACCCTGTTAGTTTCGCTTCTATCCAGAATCGTCTTTGCAATCCTTTCCTCTACATCTCTGGAACTTTTCAGAGGCCTATAGAAAACTCCCAACAGGGTGACCTCTCTTTTCCTGTTTCTAACCTCAGCTCATACTACCTCAGTCGACGAGTCCTCATCAAAAGTCCTTCTGCCACCGTAATACTGTCCTTGACTAACAATGCCACACCTCCACCTCTTTTACCACCTTCCCTGCTCTTACTGAAACATCTAAACCCCGGAACCTGCAACAACCATTCCTGGCGGCACGGTAGCACAGTGGTTAGCACTGCTGCTTCACAGCTCCAGGGACCTGGGTTCGATTCCTGGCTTGGGTCACTGTCTGTGTGGAGTTTGCACATTCTCCTCGTGTCTGCGTGGGTTTCCTCCGGGTGCTCCGGTTTCCTCCCACAGTCCAAAGATGTGCGGGTTAGGTTGATTGGCCAGGTTAAAAATTGCCCCTTAGAGTCCTGAGATGTATAGGTTAGAGGGATTAGCGGGTAAAATATGTGGGGGTAGGGCCTGGGTGGGATTATGGTCGGTGCCGACTCGATGGGCCGAATGGCCTCCTTCTGCACTGTAGGGTTTCTATGATTTCTATGTCCCTGCTCTATCCATGTCTCCGAGATGGCCACAACATCGAAATCCCAAGTACCAACCCATGCTGCAAGTTCACCCACCTTATTCCGGATGCTCCTGGCATTGAAGTATACACACTTCAAACCACCTTCCTGCCTGCCGGTACACTCCTGCGACCTTGAAACCTTATCCATGACCTCACTACTCTCAACCTCCTGTACACTGGAGCTACAACTCAGGTACCCACCCCTCTGCTGAATTAGTTTAAACCCTCCAGAAGAGCATTAGCAAATTTCCCCCCCAGGATATTGGTACCCCTCTGGTTCAAGTGCAGACCATCCCATTTGTAGAGGTCCCACCTACCCCAGAAAGAGCCCCAATTATCCAGGTATCTGAATCCCTCCCTCCTGCACCATCCCTGTAGCCACGTGTTCAACTGCTCTCTTTCCCTATTCCTCTCCTCACTATCACGTGGCACGGGTAACAAACCAGAGATAACAACTCTGTTTGTTCTAGCTCTAAGCTTCCACCCTAACTCCCTGAATTTCTGCCTTACATCCCCATCCCTTTTCCTACCTATGTCTTGAGTGCCGATGTGAACCACGACTTGGGGCTGGTCCCCCTCCCCCTTAAGGATCCTGAAAACACGATCCGAGACATCGTGGACTCTGGCTCCTGGGAGGCAACACACCGACCGCGAGTCTCTCTCGCTCCCACAGAATCTCCTATCTAACCCCCTCACTATGGAGTCCCCAATAACTAATGCTCTACTCCTCTCCCCCCTTCCCTTCTCAGCAACAAGGACAGGCTCTGTGCCAGAGACCTGTACCCCATGGCTTACCCCTGTTAAGTCCCCCCCCCCCCCCCAACAGTATCCAAAATGGAATACTTGTTATACAGAGGAACAGGGGATCCAGGGGATCGCTGCTCTGACTGCTTCTTACCCCTTCTAGCCGTCACCCACATATCATTTCTCGGAGTAGCTCCCTCCCTGTAGCTTCTATCTACAGCTGCCTCTGCCTCCCGAATGATCCTGAGTTCATCCAGTTCCAGGTCCCTAACACGGTCTTCAAGGAGCTGGAATTGGGTGCACTTCCTGCAGGTGCACTGAGCTGGGACACTGGTGTCCCTCACCTCAAACATCCCACAGGAGGAACATTGCACTGCCTGCACTGACATCCCTGCTACTTCCCTGACTCAGAAACGAAAGAGAGAGATAAAAAAGCTTACCTGCTCTCACTCCGAGTCTTTTTTTTTAGGTTAGAGGAGGGGGAAGGGTGGGAGACTCTACAGGTGTAGGGTCTCAGGTTACCTCCCCGTTCAAATTTATTGGGCAAAAAAAAACCTTCCCAGGCCTCTCTGCGGCCGACTTCCGGTTTCCTGTTAAACTGAAAAAGTAAACTAAAAAGTAAGGTAAAAAAAATCTCTCTTCCCCTCAGCCACTCCTGGCACGAATCACTCCCTCTCTGCTCTGCTCCGGTGGAACAATTAGGTCGATCCTCTAAGGTAAGTAACTTTTAAAGAAAAAAAAACTTCCCAGGTCTTCCCGCGGCCTACTAGATAGTCAATATCTTTCCCCAAAGGGAGGGGAGTCTAAAACTAGAGGGCATAGGTTTAAGGTGAGAGGGGAGAGATACAAAAGTGTCCAGAGGGGCAATTTTTTCACACAGAGGATGGTGAGTGGAACAAGCTGCCAGAGGCAGTAGTAGAGGCGGGTACAATTTTGTCTTTTCAAAAGCGTTTAGAGAGTTACATGGGTACGATGGGTATAGAGGGATATGGGCCAAATGCGGGCAATTGGGATTAGCTTAGGGGTTTTAAAAAAAAGGGCGGCATGGACAAGTTGGGCCGAAGGGCCTGTTTCCATGCTGTAAACCTCTATGACTACTGTGTAAAGTTAAAGCACATGAGATTGCAGGTAATGTCGTGAGACGGATAAGTTAAAGTTTATTTCTTAGTCACAAGGCTTACATTAACACTGCAATGAGGTTACTGTGAAATTCCGCTAGTCGCCACATTCCGGCGCCTGTTTGGGTCAAAGCACCTAACCAGCACGTCTTTCAGACATGGAGGAAACCGGAGCACCCGGAGGAAACCCACGCAGACACGAGGAGAATGTGCAAACTCCACACAGACAGTGACCCAAGCCGGGAATCGAACCCGGGTCCCTGGAGCTGTGAGGCAGCAGTGCTAACCACTGTGCCACCGTGCCCCCGGGAATCGAACCCGGGTCCCTGGAGCTGTGAGGCAGCAGTGCTAACCACTGTGCTATCGTGCCGCTAGAAAGCTGGTTTGCAGATAGGAAGCAAAGAGTTGGCATAAATGGGTCTTTTTCTGATTGGCAGTCAGTGACTAGTGGGGTTCTGCAGGGATCTGTGCCAGGACCCCAACTGTTCACATTATATATTAATGATTTGGAAGAGGGAACTGAATGTATTATCTCCAGATCTGCAGATGATACAAAGTTGGGTGGAGGGTGAGCTGTGAGGAGGATGCAGAGATGCTTCAGTGTGATTTGGGCAGGCTGGCAAATACTTGGCAGATGCAGGATAATGTGGATAAATGTGAGGTTCTCCACTTTGGGAGCAATAATAGGAAGACAGATTATTACTTGAATGGGTGTAAATTGAGAGAGGTGGATACTCAGCGAAACCTTAGAGTCCTCGTGCATCAGTCGCTGAAAGTAAGCGCGCAGGTACAGCAGGCAGTAAAGAAGGCAGACGGTATGTTGGCCTTCATCGCGAGAGGATTTGAGTACAGGGATAGGGATGTTTTGCTGCAATTGTACAAGGCGTTGGTGAGGCCACACCTGGAGTACTGTGTGCAGTTTTGAACATAAGAACTAGAGGCATGAATAGGCCATCTGGCCCCTCGAGCCTGCTCCGACATTCAATAAGATCATGGCTGATCTTTTTGTGGACTCAGCTCCACTTACCCGCCCGCTCACCATAACCCTTAATTCCTTTACTGTTCAAAAATTTATCTATCCTTGCCTTAAAAACATTCAATGAGGTAGCCTCAACTGCTTCACTGGGCAGGGAATTCCACAGATTCACAACCCTTTGTGTGAAGAAGTTCCTCCTCAACTCAGTCCTAAATCTGCTCCCTCTTATTTTGAGGCCATGCCCCCTAGTTCTAGTTTCACCCGCCAGCGGAAACAACTTCCCTGCTTCTATCTTATCTTTTCCCTTCATAATCTTATATGTTTCTATAAGATCTTCCCTCATTCTTCTGAATTCCAATGCGTATAGCCCCAGTCTACTCAGTCTCTCCTCATAAGCCAACCCTCTCAACTCCGGAATCAACCGAGTGAATCTCCTCTGCACCCCCTCCAGTGCCAGTATATCCTTTCTCAAGTAAGGAGACCAAAACTGTACACAGTACTCCAGGTGTGGCCTCACCAGCACCTTATACAGCTGCAACATAACCTCGCTGTTTTTAAACTCCATCCCTCTCGCAATGAAGGACAAAATTCCATTTGCCTTCTTAATTACCTGCTGCACCTGCAAACCAACTCCTTGAGATTCCTGCACAAGGACACCCAGGTCCCTCTGCACAGCAGCATGCTGCAATTTTTTACCATTTAAATAATCGTCCATTTTGCTGTTATTCCTACCAAAATAGATCCTCACATTTACCAACATTGTACTCCATCTGCCAGACCCCCGCCCACTCACTTAGACTATCTATATCCCTTTGCGGACTTTCAGCGTCCTCTGCACACTTTGCTCTGCCACTCATCTTACTGTCATCTGTGAATTTTGACACACTTTGGTGTCCTTATCTGAGGAAGGATGTCCTTGCTATAGAGGGAATACAGCGAAGGTTTACCAGGCTGATTCCTGGGGTGGCAGGTCTGTCACGTGAGAAGAGACTAAGTCGATTAGGATTATATTCACTGGAGTTTAGAAGAGTGAGACGGGATCTCATAGAAACTGAGAAAATTCTAACAGGGTTAGACAGGGTGGATTCAGAAAGAATGTTCCCGATGGTGGGGAGTCCAGAACTAGGGGTCAGAGTTTGAGGATAAGGGGTAAACCTTTTAGAACTGAGGTGAGGAGAAATTTCTTCACCCAGAGGGTGGCGAATGTGTGGAATTCACTCCCACAGAAAGTAGTTGAGGCCAAAACATTGTCTGATTTCAGGAAGAAATTAGATTTCGCTCTTGGGGCGAAAGGGATCGAGGGATATGGAGGGAAGGGGGAATCAGGATATTGAATTCGATGATCAGCCATGATCAAAATGAATGGTGGAGCAGGATCGAGGGGCCTCTTCCTGCCATGTTTCATTGAGTCTCTGGAATTTTCTTCCTGAAAAGGCGGCGGAAGCAGAGTTTTGAATATTTCCAAGGGAGAGGTGGATAGATTCTTGGTAAACAAGGGGGTGATCGGGAGAGGAGGGATGTAGATTTGAGGGTTGTAATAGATGGATGATGATATTAAATGGCGGAGCAGGCTCGAGGGGCCTGTTCTTGGTTCTTTTCCTTCCCCGAAACACAGAGCCGCTCCATCCCGGGCGTGTCAGTCACAGAGCCCCTCCACCCCGGGCGTGTCAGTCACAGAGCCCCTCCACCCCGGGCGTGTCAGTCACAGAGCCCCTCCACCCCGGGCGTGTCAGTCACAGAGCCCCTCCACCCCGGGCGTGTCAGTCACAGAGCCCCTCCACCCCGGGCGTGTCAGTCACAGAGCCCCTCCACCCCGGGCGTGTCAGTCACTAACCTGCTCACAGCTGCTCAGGGCCTCAGTCCCGAGGAAGTTCTTGCTGCAGCCGATGGATTTGGGGAGATGACGGTCACGAACAGGTTCAAAATCCACTCCACGGCATAAATCAAACAGCCAGCCCCTAAACCACAAACACAATCAGAGAGCGAGGGAGGGGGCATGACAAGGAGAGGGGCGGGACGGGAGGGCGGGACAGGAGGGTGGGGGGGGGCGGGCGGACGGCGTGAAGGGGGGGGGCGGGAAGATGGGGGAGGGGGGGTGGGAAAGACAGGGGTGGGGAAAGCGCAGTACGGAGGGGCGGGGGGGAGAGGAGCGGGCGCGGGCAGTACGGCGGGGGGGGGGGTCAGGACGGGACGGGGACGGTCGGTTGGGTCGGTTCAGGGGGTCGGGGCGCGGGGCGGGGAGGGGAGGCGGGGGACGGGGCGGACGGGGAGGCGGGACGGCCGGGCGGGGGACGGGGCGGGGTGGCTCAGGGGTTGGGGAGGCGGGTCGCGGGGCCGACGGGGAGGCGGGGGACGGGGAGGGGGACCGGGAGGCAGGGCGGGGGACGGCGAGGCGAGGCGGACGGGTTACATTCAGAACCCAGATACTGGGATTTGATAGATTCTGGAGGCCATTTGGCCCATCCTGCTCTGGGTTAGCCCAGTACACAGGGTTTGAGTTGTGTTGTCTTACCCGGTTTTCTCGCCAAATGCTGCCTGCAGCTGGGACAGTGGGAACGCCCGGAGTTGCCCCATGTACTCGATGTTGAGGTGCTGAGCGACAGACTCTCCCAGCTTCCCACCCAGATTGCGACTGGAAGAACAGGCGAGATGGAGGGGTTAGGAGGCATGAGGTTACTTGGTGGAATCGCTCTGCGGGGCGCGGCATGCAAGGGGAGTGGAATCAGAGGTTTGGATTTCCACAACCAAGCCCCACCCGCTTCTCACAGAATCCCTACAGTACAGGAGGCCATTCGGACAATCGAGTCTGCACCAACCCTCAGAGGCCCACACCCCCGCTCCATCCCCTATCTCCACAACCCAGTACATCACTCTCGCAAATCCACCTAACCTACACTCTGAGGGGGAATTTAGCATGGTCAATGCACCTAACCTGCACATCTTCGGACTGTGGGAGGAAACCGGAGCACCCGGAGGAAACCCACACAGACACGGGGAGAATGTGCAAACTCCACACAGACAGTGACCCAAGCCAGGAATTGAACCCGGGTCCCTGGCACTGTGAAGCAGCAGCACTAACCACTGTGCCACCGTGCCGCCCCGGGTCCCTGGCACTGTGAGAAAGCAGTGCTAACCACTGTGTCACCGTGCTGCCCCGGGTCCCTGGCACTGTGAGGCAGCAATGCTAACCACTGTGTCACCGTGCTGCCCCGGGTCCCTGGCACTGTGAGGGAGCAATGCTAACCACTGTGTCACCGTGCTGCCCCGGGTCCCTGGCACTGTGAGGCAGCAATGCTAACCACTGTGTCACCGTGCTGCCCCGGGTCCCTGGCTCTGTGAGGCAGCAGTGCTAACCACTGTGTCACCGTGCTGCCCCGGGTCCCTGGCGCTGTGAGGCAGCAGTGCTAACCACTGTGCCACCGTGCTGCCCCGGGTCCCTGGCACTGTGAGACAGCAGTGCTAACCACTGTGCCACCGTGCTGCCCCGGGTCCCTGGCACTGTGAGGCAGCAGTGCTAACCACTGTGCCACCGTGCTGCCCCGGGTCCCTGGCACTGTGAGGCAGCAGTGCTAACCACTGTGCCACCGTGCTGCCCCGGGTCCCTGGCTCTGTGAGGGAGCAGTGCTAACCACTGTGTCACCGTGCTGCTCCGGGTCCCTGGCGCTGTGAGGGAGCAGTGCTAACCACTGTGTCACCGTGCTGCCCCGGGTCCCTGGCGCTGTGAGGCAGCAGCACTAACCACTGTGTCACCGTGCTGCCCCGGGTCCCTGGCGCTGTGAGGCAGCAGCACTAACCACTGTGCCACCCTGGGTCCCTGGCACTGTGAGAAAGCAATGCTAACCACTGTGCCAGCATACTGTGCTGTTCCCTTGGACTCAGGGTCATGAGGTGAGACAGTCATGGTCAGTATGCCATTCAACAACAGGGGCATCACAGCACAGCCTGACTCTTTTCACACAATCTACAGGACACACTATAGTCCTCCATATTGTCCAGATTCCTGCCACTCAGGACTCAGGTGGTGACAATTGGCCTCAGAACCCACCCCCCCCGCCTCCCTGCACGGCACCCCCCAGCTTGGAAGTGTTGCCTGGATTTGGCGTGGACTGGGTCAGCTCAGCATTCTCCTGTCAGTGTCCACCCCCGCCAACCCTCCTCCTCCACGTCATCTCCCCCGCTCTCCCCTTCCCCGCGTTCCGTCCCCTCCCTTGCTCCCCCTTCCCCCGCTACCCGCGCCCCCTCCACCGCGTCTTCAGCCCCGCTCCCCTCCCCTGTGTCCACTCCCCTTCCCCTCCCCGCTCTGCCCTTCCTTGTTCTCTCAGCTCCTGCAGCTCCGCTTCCCCCGCTCCATGCTCTCCTCCTCCCCTGCTCCCCGCATCCCCTCCCCCTCGTCCCCTCCCCTGCTCCCCACATCCTCTCCCCCTCGTCCCCTCCCCTGCTCCCCACATCCTCTCCCCCTCGTCCCCTCCCCTGCTCCCCCCGCTCCCCCTCCCCTTCCCCCCACAGGGCAGAGCTGTGGCAGAATGCCAGCTGCTTACATTTTGCCAATGGGCAGTGTGTCGAAGAGTCTTGGTACAGAGCACAGCGGCAGCAATGTCTGACGGTTTGGTTTATTCAAACCACAACTCAGCTTTGCCAGAACCTAGACACAGAGCAAACAGTCTGAGACCCAGTAACAGCCACACAAACCGTCACCAACACAGGCAATACCCGGGAGTGAGTTACAGACTGGAATCTAATCGAGGGGTTTGGGTGGTTTATATATAGAATAACAGAGAACCGGGAGTGAGTTACAGACTGGAATCTAATCCAGGGGTTCAGTGTGGTTTATATATAGAACAACAGATACCCGGGAGTGAGTTACAGACTGGAATCTAATTGAGGGGTTTGGGTGGTTTATATATAGAATAACAGATACCCGGGAGTGAGTTACAGACTGGAATCTAATCGAGGGGTTCGGGATGGTTTATATATAGAATAACAGATACCCGGGAGTGAGTTACAGACTGGAATCTAATCGAGGGGTTCAGGATGGTTTATATATAGGATAACAGATACCCGGGAGTGAGTTACAGACTGGAATCTAATCGAGGGGTTCGGGATGGTTTATATATAGAATAACAGATACCCGGGAGTGAGTTACAGACTGGAATCTAATCGAGGGGTTCAGGATGGTTTATATATAGAATAACAGATACCCGGGAGTGAGTTACAGACTGGAATCTAATCGAGGGGTTCGGGATGGTTTATATATAGAATAACAGATACCCGGGAGTGAGTTACAGACTGGAATCTAATCGAGGGGTTCAGGGTGGTTTATATATAGAATAACAGGTACCCGGGAGTGAGTTACAGACTGGAATCTAATCGAGGGGTTCGGGGTGGTTTATATATAGAATAACAGATACCCGGGAGTGAATTACAGACTGGAATCTAATCGAGGGGTTCGGGGTGGTTATATATAGAACAACAGATACCCGGGAGTGAGTTACAGGCTGGAATCTAATGTAAATGTCTAAATGCTTTTTAAGACAAAACTGTACCCCCCTCTACTCCTGCCTCTGGCAACTTGTTCCAGACACATCTCTGTGTGAAACAATTGTCCCTCTGGACCCTTTTGTATCTCTCCCCTCTCACCTTAAACCTATGCCCTCTAGTTTTAGACTCTCCTACCTTTGGGAAAAGATATTGACTATCTAGCTGATCTGTGCCCCTCATTATTTTATAGACCTCTATAAGATCACCCCTCAGCCTCCTACGCTCCAGGGCAAAAAGTCCCAGTCTATCCAGCCTCTCCTTATTCAAACCATCAAGTCCCGGTAGCATCCTAGTAAATCTTTTCTGTACTCTTTCTAGTTTAATAATATCCTTTCTATAATAGGGTGACCAGAATTGCACACAGTATTCCAAGTGTGGCCATACCAATATCTTGTACAACTTCAACAAGACGTCCCAACTCCTGTATTCAATGTTCTGACCGAAGAAACCAAGCATGCCGAATGCCTTCTTCACCACTCTGCCCACCTGTGACTCCACTTTCAAGGAGCTATGAACCTGTAACCCCGAGATCTCTTTGCTCTGTAACTCTCCCCAGTGCCCTACCATTAACTGAGTAAGTCCTGCCCTGGTTCAATCTACCAAAATGCATCACCTCGCATTTATCTAAATTAAACTCCATCTGTCATTCGTCAGCCCACTGGCCCAATTGATCAAGATCCCGTTGTGATCCGAGATAACTTTCTTCACTGTCCACTATGCCATCAATGTTGGTGTCATCTGCAAACCTGCTAACCATGCCCCCTATATTCTCATCCAAATCATTAATATAAATGACAAATAACAGTGGACCCAGCACTGATCCCTGAGGCACACCGCTGGTCACAGGCTTCCAGTTTGAAAAACAACCCTCTACAACCACCCTCTGGCTTCTGTCATCAAGCCAATTTTGTATCCATTTAGATACCTCACCCTGGATCCTGTGAGATTTCACCTTATGCAACAACCTACCATGCGGAACCTTGTCAAAGGCCTTGCTAAAGTCCATGTAGACAACATCAACTGCACTGCCCTCATCTACCTTCTTGGTTACCCCTTCAAAAAACTCAATCAAATTTGTGGGACATGATTTTCCACTCACAAAGCCATGCTGACTGTCCCTAATCAGTCCTTGCGTCTCGAAATGCCTGTAGATCCTGTCTCTCAAAATACCTTCCAACAACTTACCCACTACAGATGTGATGCTCACCGGCCTGTAGTTCCCAGCTTTTCCCTGCAGCCCTTTTTAAACAAAGGCACAACATTTGCCACCTTCCAATCCTCAGGCACCTCACCCGTGACTATCGATGATTCAAGTATCTCTGCTCGGGGACATGCAATTTCCTCCCTAGCCTCCCACAACGTCCTGGGATATACTTCATCAGGTCCCGGGGATTTATCTACTTGAAGTGCTTTAAGACTTCCAGCACCTCCTTCTCTGTAATATGTACACTGCGCAAGACATCACTATTTACTTCCCCAAGTTCCCCAACATCCATGCTTTTCTTAACAGTAAATACTGATGAGAAATATTCATTTAGGATCTCACCCATCACTTGTGGATCCGCACATTTTGTTGATCCTTAAGAGGCCCTACTCTCTCCCTAGTTACTCTTTTGCCCTTTATGTATTTCTAGAAGCTCTTTCGACTCTCCTTTGCCTTATCTGCCAAAACAATTTTGTGTCCCCTGTTTGCCCTCCTGATTTCTCTCTTAACTCTACTCCTACACCCCCTATACTCTTCAAGGGATCCACTTGATCCCAGCTGCCTATGCATGTCATGTGCCTACTCCTTCTTGACCAGGGCCTCAATATTCCGAGTCATCCAGGGTTCCCTACTTCTACCAGTCTTGCCCTTCACTCTAAGAGGAATGTGCTTCCCACAGACTCCTTCAATTAACTGTTGAAAGTTCCTGCCTGATACCATCAAAATTGGCCTTGCCCCAATTTAGAATTTTAACTTTTGGGACAGACCTATCGTTCTCCATAACCAACTTAAAACTTATAGAATTATGGTCACTGGTCCCAAAGTGATCCCTCACTAACACTTCTGTCACCTGCCCTTTCTTATTTCCCAAGAGGAGGTCAAGTTTTGCCCCCTCTCTAGTCGGGCCATCCACATACTGAATGAGAAATTCCTCCTGAATACACTCAACAAATTTCTCTCCTTCCAAGCCCCTAATACTATGGCTGTCCCAGTCAATGTTGGGAAAGTTAAAATCCCCCACTATTACCACCCTATTTTTCTTGGAGCTATCTGTAATCTCTTTACATATTTGCTCCTTAATTTCCCGCTGACTATTTGGGGACCTATAGTACAACCCTATCAAAGTGATTTCCCCCTTCTGATTTCTCAGTTCTACCCATATAAACTCAGTGGCCGAACCCTCAGATATATCCCTCTCAGTACGGCCGTGATGTTTTCCCTGATCAAAAGTGCAACTCCCCCTCCTCTCTTACCTCCTGTTCTATCTTTCCTATAGCAGCTGTACCCTGGAACATTGAGCTGCCAGTCCTGTCCCTCCCTTAGCCATGTTTCAGTAATTGCTATAATATCCCAGTCCCATGTACCCATCCATGCCCTGAGTTCATCTGCTTTGCCCGTCAGGCCTCTTGCATTGAAATAAATGCAGTTTAATCTGGACTTCCCTTGCTCTCTGTCTTGCTTTTGCCTGATCTGTCTGTTACTAGGATTACTGACACTGCCTTTACTACTTAATGTGCTCTCTTTAACTCCTGTGCTGTCCTCAAACTTCTCTTCTGTCTCCCGACTGTTTTGGGTCCCACCCCCCTGCCAAACTAGTTTAAACCCTCCCGAGTGGCTCGAGCAAATCTCCCCGCCAGGATATTAGTCCCCCTCCAGTTCAGGTGTAACCCATCTCTCTCGAACAGGTCACCCCTTTCCTAGAAGAGATCCCAATGATCCAAAAATATATAGAATAACAGATGCCCAAAAATGAATTACAGACTGGAATCTAACCAAGTGAGGTGGGGTGGGTTGTTGGGATCGAGGGGGGGTAATATATTGGCGGGAATTGAGAACTGGTGGCAGACTGGGAACAGAGAGTAGGAATAAATGGGTCTTTTCCGAAGTGGCAGGCAGCGACAGTGGGGCACCGCAGGGATCTGTGCTCGGAGTCCAGCTATTCCCAATAAATCCCAATCATTCGGATGAGGGAAGCAAATGTAATATTTCCAAGTTTGCTGAGAACATGAAACTTGGTGGGAATGTGCATGATGAGGATGTTAAGAGGATTCTAGGTGACTTTGACTGATTGAGTGGTTAAATACATGGCAGGTGAAGAATAACATATCTAAGGGGGGGGGGGGTGCGGGGGGGTTAATCTGGGTTTAAGGGGGGGTTTATCCGGGTCTCGGGGGGAGTTTATCCGGGTCTCATAAGAAATAGGAGCAGGAGTAGGCCATCTAGCCCCTCGAGCCTGCCCCGCCATTCAATAAGATCATGGCTGATCTGACGTGGATCAGTACCACTTACCCGCCTGATCCCCATAACCCTTAATTCCCTTACCGATCAGGAATCCATCCATCCGCGCTTTAAACATATTCAGCGAGGTAGCCTCCACCACCTCAGTGGGCAGAGAATTCCAGAGATTCACCACCCTCTGGGAGAAGAAGTTCCTCCTCAACTCTGTCTTAAACCGACCCCCCTTTATTTTGAGGCTGTGTCCTCTAGTTTTAACTTCCTTACTAAGTGGAAAGAATCTCTCCGCCTCCACCCTATCCAGCCCCCGCATTATCTTATAAGTCTCCATAAGATCCCCCCTCATCCTTCTAAACTCCAACGAGTACAAACCCAATCTCCTCAGCCTCTCCTCATAATCCAAACCCCTCATCTCCGGTATCAACCTGGTGAACCTTCTCTGCACTCCCTCCAATGCCAATATATCCTTCCTCATATAAGGGGACCAATACTGCACACAGTATTCCAGCTGCGGCCTCACCAATGCCCTGTACAGGTGCATCAAGACATCCCTGCTTTTATATTCTATCCCCTTCGCAATATAGGCCAACATCCCATTTGCCTTCTTGATCACCTGTTGTACCTGCAGACTGGGCTTTTGCGTCTCATGCACAAGGACCCCCAGGTCCCTTTGCACGGTAGCATGTTTTAATTTGTTTCCATTGAGATAGTAATCCCATTTGTTATTATTTCCTCCAAAGTGTATAACCTCGCATTTCTCAACGTTATACTCCATTTGCCATATCCTCGCCCACTCACTCAGCCTGTCCAAATCTCTCTGCAGATCTTCTCCGTCCTCCACACGATTCACTTTTCCACTTATCTTTGTGTCGTCTGCAAACTTCGTTACCCTACACTCCGTCCCCTCCTCCAGATCATCTATATAAATGGTAAATAGTTGCGGCCCGAGTACCGATCCCTGCGGCACGCCACTAGTTACCTTCCTCCAACCGGAAAAACACCCATTTATTCCGACTCTTTGCTTCCTGTCGGATAGCCAGTCCCCAATCCACTTTAACACACTACCCCCAACTCCGTGTGCCCTAATCTTCTTCAGTAGCCTTTTATGGGGCACCTTATCAAACGCCTTTTGGAAATCCAAAAACACCGCATCCACCGGTTCTCCTCCATCAACCGCCCTAGTCACATCTTCATAAAAATCCAACATGTTCGTCAAGCACGACTTTCCCCTCATGAATCCATGCTGCGTCTGATTGATCGAACCATTTCTATCCAGATGCCCTGCTATCACCTCTTTAATAATGGATTCCAGCATTTTCCCTACTACAGACGTTAAGCTGACCGGCCTATAGTTACCCGCCTTTTGTCTCCTTCCTTTTTTAAACAGCGGCGTAACATTAGCCGTTTTCCAATCAACCGGCACTACCCCAGAATGCAACGAGTTTTGATAAATAATCACTAACGCATCCACTATTACCTCTGACATTTCTTTCAATACCCTGGGATGCATTCCATCCGGACCCGGGGACTTATCCACCTTCAGTCCCATTAGTCTACCCAGCACTGCCTCTCTGGTAACATTAATTGTATTAAGTATTTCTCCTGCTGCCAACCCTCTATCGTTAATATTTGGCAAACTATTTGTGTCCTCCACCGTGAAGGCCGACACAAAAAACTTATTTAAAGACTCAGCCATATCCTCATTTCCCACTATTAACTCCCCCCTCTCGTCCTCCAAGGGTCCAACATTCACTCTAGCCGCTCTATTCCTTTTTATATATTTATAAAAACTTTTACTATCATTTTTTATATTAATTGCTAGCCTAGCTTCATAGTCTATCCTTCCTTTCTTTATCGCTTTCTTAGTCTCTCTTTGTTGTTTCTTAAATTTTTCCCAATCACTTGTTTCTCCACTATTTTTGGCCACTCTGTACGCAGCTGTTTTTATTTTAATACTCTCCTTTATTTCCTTCGTTATCCACGGCTGGTTCTCCCTTTTCTTACAATCCTTGTTTTTTGCTGGAATATATTTTTGCTGAGAACTGAAAAGGATCTCCTTAAAAATCCTCCACTGTTCCTCAGCTATCCTACCTGCCAGCCTGCTCTCCCAGTCTACCTTAGCCAATTCATCCCTCATCCTATCATATTTCCCTCTGTTCAAACAGAGGACACTGGTTTGGGACTGGTCACTGGTCTCGGGGGGAGTTTATCCGGGTCTCGGGGGGAGTTTATCCGGGTCTCAGGGAGAGTTTATCCGGGTTTGCTATTTGTGATATACATAAATGATTTGGGAGAAGGTGTAACTGGTGTAATCAGCAAGTTTGCGGATGACACGAAGATGGCTGGAATTGCGGATAGCGAAGAGCATTGTCGGGCAATACAGCAGGATATAGATAGGCTGGAAAATTGGGCGGAGAGGTGGCAGATGGAGTTTAATCCGGATAAATGCGAAGTGATGCATTTTGGAAGAAATAATGTAGGGAGGAGTTATACAATAAATGGCAGAGTCATCAGGAGTATAGAAACACAGAGGGACCTGGGTGTGCAAGTCCACAAATCCTTGAAGGTGGCAACACAGGTGGAGAAGGTGGTGAAGAAGGCATATGGTATGCTTGCCTTTATAGGACGGGGTATAGAGTATAAAAGCTGGAGTCTGATGATGCAGCTGTATAGAACGCTGGTTAGGCCACATTTGGAGTACTGCGTCCAGTTCTGGTCGCCGCACTACCAGAAGGACGTGGAGGCATTGGAGAGAGTGCAGAGAAGGTTTACCAGGATGTTGTCTGGTATGGAGGGTCTTAGCTATGAGGAGAGATTGGGTAGACTGGGGTTGTTCTCCTTGGAGAGACGGAGAATGAGGGGAGATCTAATAGAGGTGTACAAGATTATGAAGGGTATAGATAGGGTGAACAGTGGGAAGCTTTTTCCCAGGTCGGAGGTGACGATCACGAGGGGTCACGGGCTCAAGGTGAGAGGGGCGAAGTATAACTCAGACATCAGAGGGACGTTTTTTACACAGAGGGTGGTGGGGGCCTGGAATGCGCTGCCAAGTAGGGTGGTGGAGGCAGGCACGCTGACATCGTTTAAGACTTACCTGGATAGTCACATGAGCAGCCTGGGAATGGAGGGATACAAACGATTGGTCTAGTTGGACCAAGGAGCGGCACAGGCTTGGAGGGCCGAAGGGCCTGTTTCCTGTGCTGTACTGTTCTTTGTTCTTTGGGTCTCGGGGGGAGTTTATCCGGGTCTCGGGGGGAGTTTATCCGGGTCTCAGGGGGAGTTTATCCGGGTCTCAGGGGGAGTTTATCCGGGTCTCAGGGGGAGTTTATCCGGGTCTCAGGGGGAGTTTATCCGGGTCTCAGGGGGAGTTTATCCGGGTCTCGGGGGGAGTTTATCCGGGTCTCGGGGGGAGTTTATCCGGGTCTCAGGGGGAGTTTATCCGGGTCTCAGGGGGAGTTTATCCGGGTCTCAGGGGGAGCTTATCCGGGTCTCAGGGGGAGCTTATCCGGGTCTCAGGGGGAGCTTATCCGGGTCTCAGGGGGAGTTTATCCGGGTCTCAGGGGGAGTTTATCCGGGTCTCAGGGGGAGTTTATCCGGGTCTCGGGGGGAGTTTATCCGGGTCTCAGGGGGAGTTTATCCGGGTCTCGGGGGGAGTTTATCCGGGTCTCGGGGGGAGTTTATCCGGGTCTCGGGGGGAGTTTATCCGGGTCTCGGGGGGAGTTTATCCGGGTCTCGGGGGGAGTTTATCCGGGTCTCGGGGGGAGTTTATCCGGGTCTCAGGGGGAGTTTATCCGGGTCTCGGGGGGAGTTTATCCGGGTCTCAGGGGGAGTTTATCCGGGTCTCGGGGGGAGTTTATCCGGGTCTCGGGGGGAGTTTATCCGGGTCTCGGGGGGAGTTTATCCGGGTCTCGGGGGGAGTTTATCCGGGTCTCAGGGGGAGTTTATCCGGGTCTCAGGGGGAGTTTATCCGGGTCTCAGGGGGAGTTTATCCGGGTCTCAGGGGGAGTTTATCCGGGTCTCAGGGGGAGTTTATCCGGGTCTCAGGGGGAGTTTATCCGGGTCTCAGGGGGAGTTTATCCGGGTCTCAGGGGGAGTTTATCCGGGTCTCAGGGGGAGTTTATCCGGGTCTCAGGGGGAGTTTATCCGGGTCTCAGGGGGAGTTTATCCGGGTCTCAGGGGGAGTTTATCCGGGTCTCAGGGGGAGTTTATCCGGGTCTCAGGGGGAGTTTATCCGGGTCTCAGGGGGAGTTTATCCGGGTCTCAGGGGGAGTTTATCCGGGTCTCAGGGGGAGTTTATCCGGGTCTCAGGGGGAGTTTATCCGGGTCTCAGGGGGAGTTTATCCGGGTCTCAGGGGGAGTTTATCCGGGTCTCAGGGGGAGTTTATCCGGGTCTCAGGGGGAGTTTATCCGGGTCTCAGGGGGAGTTTATCCGGGTCTCAGGGGGAGTTTATCCGGGTCTCAGGGGGAGTTTATCCGGGTCTCAGGGGGAGTTTATCCGGGTCTCAGGGGGAGTTTATCCGGGTCTCGGGGGGTTTATTCTGGTCTCAGGGGGAGTTTATCCGGGTCTCAGGGGGAGTTTATCCGGGTCTCAGGGGGAGTTTATCCGGGTCTCAGGGGGTTTACCTTGTTGTGTGATATCCCAGCTGAACATCTGTATCCAGTTTCTGCCTCTACAGCTGCTCGCATCTCCTCCACTATCAGAGCACCAGCAGTGAGCTGGTGTTCTGGGCTTTGCTGATCACAGTTACGATGAAGGTATTCCAGCCATGCCCAGACTCCAGCCCTGCGTTCCTCCTCTGGAAGCACAAACGTAAGCAGACAGTGAGTTAACAGCCAGTGTTTCCAGTGGGAATGGCTCACTTTGCACGCAGGCCCTGGGTACGAACCTCTCAGAGTGGCCGGGTCTCCTGACTGCAGTGTGTCCCCATGCTGGGAGAAACCATCCACAAAGGTGGTTTTCAGCATCTCTGCATCCACCTGCTGTCCCTCCATCTGCCTCACCCTCTCACGGGCTGCCGCTGTCAGATCCACATAGACTTCATCAATACTGGCTCGCTCAATCACTGCAAAGCGAGACATCACCGCAATCACCTGAACACTGGCTTCTCGGTACCTGTTCCAGGGTTGGTGAGGACCCAGAAATAGGGATTAACGCAGAGCAGGAATGTGGCAGCCACTCAAAAAAAACCTTCGATAGCAACAACCTGCATTTGTATAGCACCTTTAATGTAGTAACACTGAACAACAGAATGAGAGCGAGATGGAGAAGATCAGGGAGGGAACGGTGTAATGTGACAGGATTAATTAAAGATCTTAGTGGCAGGAGGCAGAGGGTGATGGTGGAAGGTTGTTTCTGTGATTGGAAGCCTGTGTCCAGTGCTGTTCCACAGGAATGGGTGCTGGCTCCCATGCTGTTTGTAGTGTACATTAATGATCTGGATGTGAATGTGGGGACTACGATCAGTAAGTTCACTGATAACACAGAAATTGATGGTGTGGTAGATAGCAAGGAGCAAAGCCTTAGATTACAGGATGATATTAATGGAGGTTTCGAGTACAGGAGCAGGGATGTGTTGTGATTATACAGGGCCTTGGTGAGGCCACACCTAGAGTATTGTGTGCAGTTTTGCTCTCCTTTTCTGAGGAAGGATGCTCTTGCTCTCGAGGGAGTGCAGCGAAGGTTTACCAGGCTGATTCCGGGGATGGCGGGACTGATGTATGAGGAGAGATTGACTGGGTTAGGATTGTTTTCACTGGAGTTCAGACGAATGAGTGGGAAGCTTACAGAGACTTATAAAATTCTAACAGGATTAGACAGGGTAGATGCAGGGAGGATGTTCCCAATGGTGGGGGGAATCCAGAACCAGGGGTCACAGTCTGAGGATTCGGGGTAGACCATTTAGGACGGAGGTGAGGAGACATTTCTTCACCCAGGGAGCGGTGAGCCTGTGGAATTCATTCCCACAGGAAGTAGTTGATAGAACCATAGAACCATAGAAAATTACAGCTCAGAAACAGGCCTTTTGGCCCTTCTTGTCTGTGCCGAACCATTTTATGCCAAAACATTGAATGTATTCAAGAGGCGGCTGGATATAGCACTTGGGGTGAATGGGATCAAAGGTTATGGGGAGAAAGCAGGATTAGGCTATTGAGTTGGATGATCAGCCATGATCATAAATGGTGGAGGAGGCTCGAAGGGCCGAACGGCCTCCTCCTGCTCCTATCTTCTATGTTTCTGTGTTTAAATGGAATTTAACCCTGAAAGTGTGAA
The DNA here is from genome assembly GCF_964213995.1 of Mustelus asterias. Lineage (NCBI taxonomy): Eukaryota > Metazoa > Chordata > Chondrichthyes > Carcharhiniformes > Triakidae > Mustelus > Mustelus asterias. The sequence goes on along the minus strand of NW_027592669.1, from coordinate 7,008 downwards.
GTGATGCATTTTGGGAGGACTGACACGGCAAGAAAAGACACAATGAATGGTTGGACGCTGGAGCATTTCAGCTATGGAGAGAGTCCGGACAGGCTGGGGTTGTTGTCCTTCGAGCAGAGAAGGCTGAGGAGGGACCTCAGGTGTAAAACATTCTGAGGGACGTAGATAGGGTGGATAGGAAGAAACCTTTTCCCTTAGCAGAGGGGTCAGTAACCAGGGGCAGGAGATTGAGGGGATTTGAGGAAAAGGTTTTTCACCCAGAGGGTGGGGGGGAATCTGGAACTCGCTGCCTGGAAGGGGGATAGAGGCGGAACCCTCACAACATTTAAGAAGCATTAAGATGAGCACTGGGAATGCCACAGCATCCAGGGCTATGGAGGAACTGCTGGAAAATGGGATTAGAATAGATAGGTGCTCAATAGCTAGCACAGACAATGATGGGCTGAAGGGCCTCTTTCTGTTCTGTAAAATTCTATGATAGAGGTGGAAGTTACGGAGGGAGAAGCAAGGCTAGGAGGGGTTTGGAAACCAGGGTGCGGGAGCGGGAGCCCGTGTAGGAGAGCGAGCACAAGGATGATTGGGGAAAGGGAGGTAAACACTAGGACAGGAGGGGAGCACATGGAAATCGAGCTGTTGTCGACAGGCCGGTTAGCTTAACGTCCGTAGTTGGGAAGATGTTAGAGTCCATTATTAAAGAGGAAATAACAGAGCACCTGAATAAGAATGGTTCGATCAAGCAGACGCAGCATGGATTCATGAAGGGAAAGTCGTGTTTGACGAATTTACTGGACTTTTATGAAGATGTCACTAGTGCGGTTGACAGAGGGGAACCGGTGGATGTGGTGTTTTTAGATTTCCAGAAGGCGTTCGATAAGGTGCCTCACAAAAGGTTGCTGCAGAAGATTGGGGTACACGGAGTTAGGGGTAAGGTGTTGGCGTGGATTGGGGATTGGCTATCTAACAGGAAGCAGAGAGTTGGGATAAATGGGTGCTTTTCTGGTTGGCAGTTGGTGACCAGTGGCATGCCGCAGGGATCGGTGCTGGGGCCTCAATTGTTTACCATTTACATAGATGATCTGGAGGAGGGGACTGAATTTAGGGTATTCAAGTTTGCTGATGACACGAAGGTGAGTGGGAAAGCGAATTGCGTGGAGGACGCGGAAAGTCTGCAGAGAGATTTGGATAGGCTGAGCGAGTGGGCGAGGATCTGGCAGATGGAATATAACGTTAGCATTGTGAGGTTATCCACTTTGGAAGAAATAATAGTAAATTGGAATATTATTTAAATGGAGAAAAATTACATCGTGCGACTGTGCAGAGGGACTGGGGGTCCTTGTGCGCGAATCGCAAAAACTCAGTCTGCAGGTGCAGCAGGTGATCAAGAAGGCGAATGGAATGTTGGCCTTTATCGCGAGGGGGATAGAATATAAAAGCAGGGAGGTCTTGCTGCAACTGTACAAGGCACTGGTGAGGCCGCAACTGGAGTACTGTGTGCAGTTTTGGTCCCCTTATTTGCGAAAGGATATATTGGCCTTGGAGGGAGTGCAGAGAAGGTTCACCAGGTTGATACCGGAGATGAGGGGTGTGGCTTATGAGGAGAGATTAAACAGATTGGGTCTGTACTTGTTGGAGTTTAGAAGGATGAGGGGTGATCTTATAGAGACATATAAGATAATGAAGGGGCTGGATAGGGTAGAGGTGGAGAGATTCTTTCCACTTAGAAGGGAAACCAGAACTAGAGGGCACAGCCTCAAAATAAGGGGGGGCCGGTTCAGAACAGAATTGAGGGGGAACTTCTTCTCTCAGAGGGTAGTGAATCTCTGGAATTCTCTGCCCATTGAAGTGGTGGAGGCTTCCTCGTTGAGTATGTTTAAATCACGGGTAGATAGTTTTCTGATCGATAAGGGAATTAGGGGATATGGGGAGCAGGCGGGTAAGTGGAACTGATTCGCTTCAGATCAGCCATGATCTTGTTGAATGGCGGGGCAGGCTCGAAGGGCCAGATGGCCTACTCCTGCTCCTATTTCTTATGTTCTTATGTCTGTGCTCACTTCAGTTTCAAAGTCTGCATTTCTGAGGCAGCCCCGAACTGAGACAAACCAAAACCACATCCTGTGCGAAAGTTTGGATTCCTGGCTGCGACATCAGATTACAGGGAAATCAGCCGATGATTTTAGGTTGCTAGGGAAACGGAAGAAGATTGGGATAGAAACTCCCAAGGCTCAAGAACATAGAACATTACAGCGCAGTACAGGCCCTTCGGCCCTCGATGTTGCGCCGACCAGTGGAACCAATCTAAAGCCCCTCTAATCTACACTATTCCAATATCATCCATATGTTTATCCAATAACCATTTGAACACTCTCAATGTTGACGAGTCCACCACTGCTGCAGGCAGGGCATTCCACGCCCTTACTACTCTCTGAGTAAAGAACCTACCTCTAACATCTGTCCTATATCTCTCACCCCTCAATTTAAAGCTATATCCCCTCGTGCTAGCCATCACCATCCGAGGAAAAAGGCTCTCACTATCCACCCTATCTAATCCTCTGATCATCTTGTATGCCTCTATTAAGTCACCTCTTAACCTTCTTCACTCTAACGAAAACAGCCTTTCCTCATACGATTTTCCCACCATACCAGGCAACATCCTGGTAAATCTCCTCTGCATCCTTTCCGACACTTCCACATCTTTCCTATAATACGGCGGCCAGAACTGTACGCAATACTCCAAATGCGGCCACATCAGAGTTTTGTACAGTTGCAGCATGACCTCCTGGCTCCGAAACTCAATCCCTCTACCAATAAAAGCTAACACACCTTCTGAACAACCCTATCAACCTGGGTGCCAACTTTCAGGGATCTATGCACATGGACACTCAGATCCCTCTGTTCATCCACACTAGCAAGTATCTTACCATTAGCCCAGTACTCTGTATTCCTGTTACTCCTTCCAAAGTGAATCACCTCACACTTTTCCGCATTGAACTCCATTTGCCACCTCTCAGCCCAGCTCTGCAGCTTATCTATGTCCCTCTGTAACCTGCCACTTCCCTCCGCACTGTTTACAACTCCACCGACTTTAGTGTCATCCGCAAATTTACTAATCTATCCTTCCACGCCCTCATCCAGGTCATTAATAAAAATGACAAACAGCAGTGGCCCCAAAACAGATCCTTGTGGTACACCACTAGTAACTGAACTCCAGGATGAATATTTCCCATCAACCACCACCCTCTGTCTTCTTACAGCTATCCAATTCCTGATCCAAACCACTAAATCACCCTCAATCCCATGTGTCCGTATTTTCTGCAAAAGCTTACCATGGGGAACCTTATCAAACGCTTTGCTGAAATCCATATACACCACATCAACCGCTTTACCCTCATCCACCTCTTTGGTCACCTTCTCAAAGAACTCAATAAGGTTTGTGAGGCACGACCTACCCTTCACAAAACCGTGCTGACTATCCCTAATCAAATTATTCATTTCCAGGTGATTATAAATCCTATTTCTTATAATCCTTTCCAATACTTTGCCCACAACAGAAGTAAGGCTCACCGGTCTATAATTACCAGGGTTGTCTCTACTCCCCTTCTTGAACAAGGGGACAACATTTGCTATCCTCCAGTCTTCTGGCACTATTCCTGTAGACAATGACAACACAAAGATCAAAGCCAAAGGCTCTGCAATCTCCTCTCTAGCCTCCCAGAGAGAATCCTAGGATAAATCCCATCCGGCCCAGGGGACTTATCTATTTTTACCCTTTCTAGAATTGCTAACACCTCCTCCTTATGAACATCAATCCCATCCAGTCCAACAGCCTGCATCTCAGTACTCCCCTCGACAACACTGTCCCTCTCCAGTGTGAATACTGACGAAAAATATTCATTTAGTGCCTCTCCTATCTCTTCAGACTCCACGCACAACTTCCCACTCCTGTCCTTGACTGGCCCTAATCTTACCCTAGTCATTCTTTTACTCCTGACATACCTATAGAAAGCTTTAGGGTTTTCCTTGATCCTACCTGCCAAAGACTTCTCATGTCTCCTCCTGGCTCTTCTTAACTCTTTCTTTCGGTCCTTCCTGACTAACTTGTAACTCTCAAGCGCCCTAACTGAGCCTTCACGTCTCATCTTAACATAAGTCTCCTTCTTCCTCTTCACAAGAGATTCAACCTCCTTAGTAAACCACAGTTCCCTCACACGTCTGCTTCCTCCCTGCCTGACAGGTACATATTTATCAAGGACGCGTAGTAGCTGTTCCTTGAACAAGTTCCACATTACAATTGTGCCCATCCCCTGCAGTTTCCTTCCCCAACCTATGCCAGCTAAATCTCGCCTAATCGCATCATAATTTCCTTTCCCCCGGCTATAACTCTTGCCCTTTGGTATATACCTATCCTTTTCCATTGCTAAGGTAAACGTAATCGAATTGTGGTCACTGTCACCAAAGTGCTCACCTACCTCCAAATCTAACACCTGGCCTGGTTCATTACCCAGTACCAAATCCAATGTGGCCTCGCCTCTTGTTGGTCTATCTACACACTGTGTCAGGAAGGCTTCCTGCACACACTGGACAAAAACCGACCCCTCTAAAGTACTCGAACTATAGCTTTTCCAGTCAATATTTGTAATGTTAAAGTCACCCAGTAAAGCTACCCTGTTACTTTCGCTCCTATCCAGAATCATCTTTGCAATCTTTTCCTCTACATCTCTGGAACTTTTCAGAGGTCTATAAAAAACTCCCAACAGGGTGACCTCTCCTTTCCTGTTTCTAACCTCAGCCCAAACTACCTCAGTAGACGAGTCCTCATCAAATGTCCTTTCTGCCACCGTAATACTGTCCTTGACCAACAATGCCACACCTCCCCCTCTTTTACCATCTTCCCTGCACTTACTGAAACATCTAAACCCTGGAACCTGCAACAACCATTCCTGTCCCTGCTCTATCCATGTCTCCGAGATGGCCACAACATCGAAATCCCAGGGTACCAACCCATGCTGCAAGCTCACCCACCTTATTCCGGATGCTCCTGGCGTTGAAGTATACACACTTCAAACCGCCGGGGCTGGTGATACCATGTACCAGGTGTTAGCTAGCGCTGGCAGCAGTAGTGTGTACCAGGGTGTTATGTTGTGGTCAGATGAAGATGATTCTGAATCTATGGTGGCCATTCCGGAGACTTGGATGTCTCAGGGGCAGGACTGGATACTCCAGATGCCGGGATTCAGATCAAAGAACAAAGAACAATACAGCACAGGAACAGGCCCTTCGGCCCTCCAAGCCCGCGCCGCTCCCCGGTCCAGGATTGAATCCTGAATCCAGGATCCCCGCCCAATTTTCCAGCCTATCTACATACCAATATCCTATCCACCGAGCTGTCCCTCACAGCTACGATGCTTTGTTCATTACAACCTATTAACTCACCCCCACCCCCCCATTCCAGACCATGTGATCTCCAGGGAGAGGCGAAAACCCAGAGTGAAAAACCCCAGGGCCAATATGGGGAAAAAAAAATCTGGAAAATTCCTCTCCGACCCCCTGAGGCGATCGAAACGAGTCCAGGAGATCACAATGGCCCTGATCGGAAAATGCTTCCCAACCCTAGTCATTTCCACTTCCACGAACACCATATGAATTCCCTGCCCCCGAGACAGGTTCCCAACTATCCGCAGTCTCGCTCTGTACTGGCACCAGCAAGATGATCATAGAATGAAGCCTTGAAACGAGAAACAAGGAACAATTAGCCCGCGCCGCTCCCTGGTCCAAACTAGACCACTCTTTTGTATCCCTCCATTCCCACTCCGTTCATATAGCTGTCTAGATAAGTCTTAAACGTTCCCAGTGTGTCCGCCTCCACCACCTTGCTCGGCAACACATTCCAGGCCCCCACGACCCTCTGTGTGAAATATGTCCTTCTGATATCTGTGTTAAACCTCCCCCCCTTCACCTTGAACCTATGACCCCTCGTGAACGTCACCACCGACCCGGGGAAAAGCTTCCCACCATTCACCCTATCCATGCCTTTCATAATTTTATACACCTCTATTAAGTCTCCCCTCATCCTCCGTCTTTCCAGGGAGAACAACCCCAGTTTCCCCAATCTCTCCTCATAACCAAGCCCCTCCATACCAGGCAACATCCTGGTAAACCTCCTCTGCACTCTCTCCAAAGCCTCCACGTCCTTCTGGTAGTGTGGCGACCAGAACTGGACGCAGTATTCCAAATGCGGCCGAACCAACGTTCTATACATCTGCAACATCAGACCCCAACTTTTATACTCTATGCCCCGTCCTATAAAGGCAAGCATGCCATATGCCTTCTTCACCACCTTCTCCACCTGTGACGTCACCTTCAAAGATCTGTGGACTTGCACACCCAGGTCCCTCTGCGTCTCTACACCCTTTATGGTTCTTCCATTTATCGTGTAGCTCCTCCCTACATTATTCCCACCAAAATGCATCACTTCGCATTTATCAGGATTGAACTCCATCTGCCATTTCCTTGCCCAAATTTCCAGCCTATCTATATCCTTCTGTAGCCTCTGACAATGTTCCTCACTGTCTGCAAGTCCTGCCAGTTTTGTGTCGTCTGCAAACTTACTGATCACCCCAGTTACTCCTTCTTCCAGATCATTTATATAAATCACAAACAGCAGAGGTCCCAAACAGAGCCCTGCGGTACACCACTAGTCACCGGCCTCCAGCCGGAAAAAGACCCTTCCACTACCACCCTCTGTCTTCTATGACCAAGCCAGTTCTCCACCCATCTAGCCACCTCCCCCTTTATCCCATGGGATCCAACCTTTTTCACTAGCCTACCATGAGGGACTTTGTCAAACGCTTTACTAAAGTCCATATAGACAACATCCACGGCCCTTCCTTCGTCAACCATTTTGGTCACTTCTTCAAAAAACACCACCAGGTTAGTGAGGCATGACCTCCCTCTCACAAAACCATGTTGACTATCGTTAATGAGTTTATTCCTTTCTAAATGCGCATACAT
>NW_027592668.1:0-48217 GCF_964213995.1 Mustelus asterias | reverse complement strand
GCGCATAATTTCTGCTGGATCATATTTAAAGTGGGAGCTGTTTTATTATTAACCATTATTACATTCTTCAATACTTTTCAGATGAATGTTAGATTTATCAAGGGTGACAATACTAAGGAAGTGTTAGTAAAATGTCAAGAACTCACATACCAATTATAGAACTGCCAGGTGTGAAATAAAACTCCATCCTTAACTCTAACATTGGAAAAACACTGATAGCTGCAACTATTTGCGCTTGATCTTTTCTGTTATTCATTTGTGGGACATGGGCATTGCTGGCTGCGCAGCGTTTATTGCCCATCCCTGGTTGCCCGTGTGCAGTTGAGAGTCAACCATATTGCTGTATAGGCCAGACCAGGTAAGGACGGCAGATTTCCTTTCCTAAAGGGCATTAGTGAGCCAGATGGGTTTTTCTGACAATGGTTTCATGGTCATCAGTAGATTTTTAATTCCAGATTTTTAAAAAATTGAATTCAAATTCCACCACTTGCCATGGTGGGATTTGAACCCGGGTCCCCAGAACATTAGCTGAGTTTCTGGATTAATAGCCTTAGCGATAATACCATTCAGCCATCACCTCCCCACAACTGCTGCAACTATTGGCTATTTGCCTTTCCTGTATCAGTCACAGAGGCAAAATGACTGTTTCCAACTCATATTTTATAATGAGATCATGCCTGTGGGTTTTGTCAATCAAATGACCTATGAAGGATCTTTTGAACGCTTCAGTCATTTATTCTGTCAGTTTACAAGTGTAAAGATGTTTCTCGTCAAGTTACATATTGCTTGCTCATTTCTTGGCTCACAACCGTTACTCCTGCTTCCCTCTTCCCTGGCTCTTCATCATCAGCTTATCAATGCACCCTTCATAATTGTACTTCAAAGTAGAAATTGGAAATTGCAGTTTTAGGGAGGCTACATTTGCAGCAAATCATGCCCACGGCATCTCTTTTTCAATAAATATACCCAAAACCTTGTGCTGCGTTTCAATCATGAAGTTAATTTTCAGTTTCCTGGAATCCAGATATTTGCTCTCTAATCGATTACACAGCCATCTCAGTGATATCCATATTAAAGGAGGACTTATTGGAGGCATTTGAGAACTTATGCTTCAAACTGGCCTGAGGGTGATCACACACACAGCATTCGCTACTCCGTTTCCAGCCTTGAAGTCTTTGACAAGCTACAGCAATAGTGCACACTTCTTTTTCTTTTAGCATTTGTATGCATTACTGTAACACTTTTCATTATAGAGTCGCTGCAGTGCAGAAGGAGACCATTCGGCCCGTCGTGCCTGCACCGACTCTCTGACAGAACATCTTACCCAGGCCCTATCCCTGTAACCCTGCATATTTACCCCACAAATCCCCCTAAGCTACACATCTTGGGACACTTAAGGGGCAATTTTGCATGGCCAATCCACCTATCTTGCATACCTTTGGATGGTGGGAGGAAACCCACGTAGACATGGGGCAAACATACAAACTCCAAATGAACAGGCAACCAAGGCTAGAATTGAACCCGGGTCCTTGGCGCTGTGAGGCACCTGTGCTAACCAATTGTGCCACCTTGCAGCATTGCATGCCATCTGATTCAGCGGCCCAGTCAATTTGCTTCTATAATTCCTTTCAAAGCACCTACCTTTCTCCATGAACGAACATGTGTTCCAATATAATTTGGTATTATTGTGGACATTGCCCTTCAATAAGGCCATTAAGGCCATTAATAAGTATCAATCAATCGGGTGCCCTTGACACAGTGTGATGCACACAAAGATTATGGTTGGGAAAATCAGTGCCTAATTCTCTATCGTCTAATATAAATGGACAGGCTTGCAATTTTTCGACCAGCATTAGTGCAATCATTGGGATAGCCCAATAGCAGAATTACCTCTTTCATGTTTAACTGAGGCCTCAGCTCTGTTCCATCTCCTAAGGTTTCATCACTCTGATGGGAGCTGATGCAGTTGCTTATTGAACCGATCATGATGTCCTAACTAAACTAAAACAAAACTTTTGCCCTTACTCGGACTGCATCCCTTTATTCCGTCCCTATTCATGCACCCATCCAGATGCCTCTTAAATGTTGCTAATGTGCCTTCTTCCACCACCTCCTCTGGCAGTGCGTTCCAGGCACCCACCACTCTCTGTTTGAAAAACTTCCCCCTGCACATCTCCATTAAACTCCCCCTCTCACCTTGAACCTGTGCCCCCTTGCAATTGACAATTCCACTCTGTCTATGCTTCTCATAATTTTGTCGACCTCTATCAGGTCTCCCCTTAGACTCTGTCTTTCCAGTAAAAACAATCCTAGCACACTTGTGCAATGTGATGCCATTTTATCACCCAACTATTTCAGGCTGCATACTTTAGTTACATTTTTGTTTTAATTTTGATTCAAGTAAAGGTAGTGCTTATCATACGATCCTACAATCAATAAATCGTAGGATGTCAGGTACAATATCTGTTGTAGCCTAATCTTGTGGTAGTGGCTACTGGGGAGATACAGAAGCAGAATAATCAGAGAATGCTGTTCCAGAACAGGAGCTGCTCAAACACCTCCCCCCGACCCCCTGCCACCTGAGTTGCTGGGTTCATAAGTTTGACAAATACTGATTTACACCAATGGTGATGAGTCTAGATCGCTATGAGCTCGTGCTGCGGTGTAAATATCTCTTGCTTCCTTAAAGGGAACATTGCTGAATAGGATAGAAATGTTAAATATGCCCAGACAGAAAAATGTTGGGAAATCTCAGCAGGTCTGGCAGCATCTATGGAGAGAGAATAGAGCCAACGTTTCGAGTCTAGATGACCCTGTGTCAGAGCAGATTGGAAACATTGGCTCTACTCTCTCTCCACAGAAGCTGTCAGAATTGCTGAGATTTTCCAGCATTCTTCTGTTTTTGTTTCAGATTCCAGCATCTGCAGTATTTTGTGTTAATCTTAAATCTGCCCAGCATTGCTTTTGGTGTGCAAGTCCTGTATGGCCTTTCCAAGTGTGAAGGAATCCCTCACCGTGTATATGGAAAACTTGCTCAAAACTGGTTGTAGCAATTCGCCCAACCGTTTTGCCAATTCATGTTGTGCAGAACCATTCATAGATAAGATTGAGCATAAAGGGACATCACTTTGGTGTGTCTTGGGCAACCCATACATGAATACTGTGAGGACAAACCGGGTCATATATGTCACTCAGCAGCTCATCATTCTTACATGAATCCAACAACCTATCTTCCTTGGATTATTTTTGGAGCAGGGCAAAAGCTTTGACAAAAAAGATAAAATAATGTATCCCATTTGAAACCAAAAGAGAAAATGCTGGAAAATCTCAGCAGGTCTGGCAGCATCTGTAAGGAGAGAAAAGAGCTGACGTTTCGAGTCCAGACGACCCTTTGTTAAAGCTCTTTGTCAACTCTTTTCTCTCCTTACAGATGCTACCAGACCTGCTGAGATTTTCCAGCATTTTCTCTTTGGTTTTAGATTCCAGCATCCACAGTAATTTGTTTGTATCCCATTCGAATGCAGCCGTGAATTAACATGATAAGGTTTTGTGTTAACACTGAGTTTGGTTGCAGCCATTCACTCAATGTGCTGTATTCGACATTGCAATTCATAAAAGTTGGTGTCGAACAAACTTTGGAAAGCTTTCAGCAACAAGGCAGCACCAATCACATGGTCTTCCTGAACATATACTAGCTGCTCGTTCAATTATAAATCTTTAAAGGTAAATACCGCACTGAAATTTTAATAATGAGCCATACCTTTTAACTTCTGTCACACACTCATCTTAAAGGGCTCAGTCATTCTTCAATGCTCTGAATGAAAGTAAAAGTTTAAAGCTTATTTATTAGTGTCACAAGTAGGCTTAACACTGCAATGAAGCTACTGTGAAAACGCCCTAGTCGCCACACTCCAGTGCTTGTTCAGGTACACTGAGGGAGAATTTAGCATGGCCAACCAGCACATCTTTTGGATTGTGGGAGGAAACCAGAGCACTCAAAGAAACCCACGCAGACACTGGGAGAACATGCAGGCTCCTCACAGGCAGTGACCCGAGGCTGGAATTGAACCCGGATCTCTGGCACTATGAGGCAGCAGTGCTAACCATTGTGCCACCGTGCCGTCCACAAAAGTAGTTGGAAAAACATCTATTTCACCAAATGGCCATAGGAGCTTACCATTCTGCTTTTCCCCTAAGTAATCAATTGCTCTTCAACTGCTTTTTATTGACTTTTGCGTGATTTCCAATCTACTTACTCATAAGTCAATCTCGTTTCTTAAATAGCCACCTTTCTTTTACGACAGACTGCCTTCAATCATTAGTGTAAGTAACTCTTCCATTATTGCCCACCAATCTGCATCTGTTGTATTCCAGCTGCATTATTTACCGCATCTCGTTGTCAAACATAAAGTGCATGTTTTTGCTGATAGTTGTGGATGTTTACTTAGTTCCCTCCAGGGAGAATAACCATATAAAAGATGACACAGATAACGTTTGTTTGATTATATTTCTGAGATGCTTTTCGACCTTAAAGGCACTATATAAATGGAAATTGTGTTGTTTTTACTGTCTTTCTGTGATCCTAATGTCATTTCAACTGTATTTCTATCTGCGAGCAGGTTGGAATGTCTTGGGGCAGAACAATAAGTATTATAAGGTTAACCAGATTTATGGATGAGAGGGAAATGTCTTAGAGATAAGGAAAGAGTTTACAGCAATTTTGTTGAATACATATATTTTTATTATCCAATTTGAAGGAAGGGAAAAAAATAAAATAATATTCAGCTGGAAATATATTTATAAAAATCAGCTTATTGTTACCTTTATCCAGCAAAAATTTGATAGTTGCCGTAGATTCTGGGCAGGATTTTGAGCCCCTGTTCAACATCTGCGGGAATGACGGTGCGGGTTCAAAATGTGGAAAGTTCCAGAAAAGCGGGATTCTTACTCTAGCCCAGCTTGATAGGTGGGGTATGGTTTACTCCTTCCATAAATGGGGTCACGGGAAGGGCAGGCACGGTGGCGTAGTGGTTAGCACTGCTGCCTCACAGCACCAGGGACCCGGGTTCAATGGGTCACTGTCTGGGCGGAGTCTGCATGTTCTCCCGTGTCTGTGTGGGTTCCCGCCAGGTGTTCTGGTTTCCTCCCACAGTCCGAAATACGTGCTGGTTATGTGCATTGCCCATGCTAAATTCTCCCTCAGTGTACCCGAACAGGCGCCGGAGTGTGATGACTTGGAGATTTTCACAGTAACTTTATTGCAGTGTTAATGTAAGCCTATTTGTGACACTAATAAATAAACTTTTTTTAAAAAGGTAGCCAGGGGTTTGGTGGGGGGATGGGCTTCAGACCTTGAGCTTCTGCTGCCAATCCCGCAGACTCAAGATCGCCCCCTTCTGGTGTAAATGTACAAATATTTAGTAGTAAGCTTCTTGTGATGTGAGAAAACTACTTCATTCTAATACGTATCATCAATGTCTCCGTTTGCCATTTCAGGTATTCCACAGAGAGTATCCTTTACATTCCCGAATGCTGGCAGCATCTTTATTTAGCTTTCCAATTATCTTATTTTGTCCTTCAAAATAAACAAGGGAGCATTTGTTGTTGTTGGGCTTAAACCAATGGATCGCACTGTCTAATAATGTTCTCTCCTCTGCTGAAAATAAAATGGAGAAGTATTTATGACACAAAAATGAGCTTGATTGATGCTGCATGGGTGGCATCAGGGGAGGTTTGCCTGATCTTTCCAGTCAAGCTGATGGAGCGGGATAGTTTAATTCACCCGTTGAAGGTCATTTCTCTTTGGGAATATTTGGATTAATCATTGCAGCTGTTCTTCTCTGCTTCCCTAAGTCTATTACCTAACACCAGAAGCATGTTGCACACAGTCAGTGAATAGAGAGATTAAAGATCATTGGATCCGATGTCATGTGAATCAGTTCAAAAATCTTCTCTCCAGTTGCCCTACGCACTCACAGCTAGAATTGGTAGAAAAAGACATGGGTCTGAAATTCACGCCTGGCGGGTGAGATGGGCGGGTGGGTCCGATTCCCAGCAGATGTAGAATCCAGTTCCAGGCAACACGGCGTTATTGATGCCAGGGTGGCATGGTGGCACAATGGTTGGCACTGCTGCTTCACAGCACCAGGGACCTGGGTTCAATTCTGGCCTTGGGCGACTGTGTGAAGTTTGCACGTTCTGTCCGCGTCTGCATGGGTTTCCTCTGGGTGCTTCAGTTTCTTCCCACAGTTCAAATATGTGCATATTAAGTAGATTAGGTGGATTGGCCATGCTAAATGGCCCCTTAGTGTCCCAAGATGTGCAGGTTAGATGGATTAGCAATGTTGAATGTACGAAGTTATGGACATAGGGCAGAGGAGAGTGCCAGGGTAAGACACCCTGTCAGCGAGTCAGTGCAGGTCTGATGGGCTGAATGGCCTCCTGCTGCATGGTAGGGATTCTATAATTCTATGATTTCACGCTGGCTGGCCAATTAAGGCCTCCCATCATGAAAACATGTCCCTTGAGTGGACATCTGGGCGGGGGTGGGGCCTGGTTGGATGGTGAATCCAACGGTGACCCAGAGGGAGCTTTAAATAATTGGCAGCTCACTGAAGGATGGCTGGAGTTGGGGGCGAGCTGTGCGGAAGAAAATTGCTGACTTTACCCTTCTCAACATGTGTGGCCTCTGCATCTGGTGTGCATGGCAGGCAGGAGGGCAGGTCGCTTGAGCACTCTGGATGAAAAATATTCGAACAAGTATATTAAACTATTCTCCTTTTCAAATGCAGTCAGCACATTGGGTGACAGTGGTTAGCACTGCTGCCTCACAGTGCCAGAGATCTGGGTTCAATGCCAGCCTTGAGTCTGCGTGGAGTTTACACATTCTCCCTGCGCCTGCGTGGGTTTCTTCCGGGTGCTCCAGTTTCCTCTCACAGTCCGAAAGATATGTGGGTTAGGTTGATTGGCCGTTCTACATTGCCCCTTAGTGTCAAGGGGATTAGCAGGATAAATACGTGGGGTTACGGGAATAGGGCCTGGGTGGGATTGTGACCAGTACAGACACGATGGGCAAAATGGTCTCCTTCTGCACTCTAGGGGTTCTATGACGATTAAACGAACCCCCCCAGCCAAATCTTTTATGTAACAGAATCACAGACCATCATATATACCAGTCACCCTAACATGAATAACGCCCTGACTTCAAATGTAGAACAATATCATAGAATAGAATCATAGAATCCCTACAGTACAGAAGGAGGCCATTCAGCCCATCGAGCCTGCACCGACAATAATCCTACCCAGGCCTTATCCCTGCAACCCCACAAATTTACCCCGCTAATCCCTCCAACCTACGCATCCCTGGACACTAAGGGGCAATTTAGCATGGCCAATCAACCTAACCCACACATCTTTAGACTGTGGGAGGAAACCGGAGCGCCCGGAGGAAACCCACCAGATACGAGGAGAATGTGCAAACTCCACACAAACAGTGACCCGAGGCCAGAATCGAACCCATATCCCTGGAGCTATGAGGCAGCAGTGCTAACCACTGTGGCACCATGCCGCCCTATCAGTGAATATCACTGAAATGTCATTCCTATTTCTCACAGCAGAGCTTGTATTGGATTTTGAGTCAGATAATTAATTTAAAGGCACTTTGACCAGTCATGAGCACTTGTTCTATCGCATTCACTGGCCCACTTACCAAACACTGAATCACAGAATCATTTGGCTTTTGTTTGGCAGATGAGTCTATTACAGAACCCAGCAGGAGCCTAAAAGCAATAATAGTAATTTCCTCAACATGTTCTACCTTTTGTTGAGAAGTTACCCCCTGTCTGCCTCTGTAAATGAAACGACTATATTAATAATGTTCATGAGGTGTCACCTGTGGCTCAGTTTGTCGCACTCTCGTCCCGGTGTTGGAAGTCCCACTCCAGGACCTGAACACAGAGACCTAGGCTGCTACCCCTAGTGTACAACAGAGGTAGTGCTGCATTACCACAGGTCTTTCAAATGAGATGTTGAACCAAGGCACTCTCTGACCTCTCTGGTAGACATAGAATACACTCCGTATACACAGGATCTGCTCAGATAAGGAGGATCACAACATTCACCTGCAGACGTTGTTCATAAGAACAGGATATGGCGCTTGACTCATCGATCGACAGTTCCGACGCGCCACAGCGAAAAACCGCACCGACCTCCTCAGAAGACAAACACGGGACACAGCGGACAGAGTACACTTCGTCGTCCAATACTTCCTCGGAGCGGAGAAGCTACGACATCTTCTCCGGAGCCTTCAACATGTCATCGATGAAGACGAACATCTCGCCAAGGCCATCCCCAGACCCCCACTTCTTGCCTTCAAACAACCGCACAACCTCAAACAGACCATTATCCGCAGCAAACTACCCAGCCTTCAGGAGAACAGTGACCACGACACCACACAACCCTGCCTCAGCAACCTCCGCAATACGTGCCAGATCATCGACATGGATGCCATCATCTCACATGAGAACACCATCCACCAGGTACACGGTACATACTCTTGCGACTCAGCCAATGTTGTCTACCTGATACGCTGCAGGAAAGGATATCCCGAGGCATGGTACATTGGTGAGACCATGCAGATGCTATAATAATGGATGAATGAACACCGCTCGACAATCACCAGGCAGGAGTGTTCTTTTCCTGTCGGGGAACACTTCAGCAGTCACAGGCATTCAGCTTCTGATCTTCGGGTAAGCGTTCTCCAAGGCGGCCTTCACGACACATGACAATGCAGAATCACTGAGCAGAAACTGATAGCCAAGTTCCGCACAAATGAGGACAGCCTCAACCAGGATCTTGGGTTCATGTCACACTATCTGTAACCCCCACGACTTGCTTGAGCTTGCAAAATCTCACTAACTGCCCTGGCTGAAGACAATACACATCTTTAACCTGTGCTTAACCCTCTCTCCACTCACATTGTCTGTACCTTTAAGACTTGATTAATTGTAAAGACTCGCATTCCAACCATTATCTTGTAAATTGAGTCTGTGTCTATGTATGCCCTGTTTGTGAACACAACTCCTTACTCACCTGAAGAAGGAGCGACACTCCGAAAGCTTGTGCTACCAAATAAACCTGTTGGACTTTAACTTGGTGTTGTCAGACTTCTTACTGTGTTTACCCCAGTCCAACGCCGGCATCTCCACATCAGACATAGAAGATCCCATGGCACTGTTTTGAAGAGTATCAGAGGAGTTGTCCCATCCAATATTCATTCCTCAAAAAACAGTTTATCTGGTCATTATCACATTGCTGTTTATGGAACTTTGCTATGTGCAAATTGGCTGCTATATTTCCCACATTACAACATAGAGAACCATTTGTAAGTACTTCAATAGTTGTAAAGAACGTTGGAATCTCACAAAAGGCACTCTATAAATGCAGACTTTCTATATACTTTAATCTACTAATGTCTCACATTTTAAAATCTTTCCAGTAATTCTTTGCAGACCAGATAAGTGAAGATTTTAATGTTTGTTTTTGATATATCTTTTGTATATTATTCTGCTATACTTCACTTAATAAGGAAGTCAGTTGGAAATAACATCAACTGGGATTGTTGTTTTTGAGTGAACCATTCTAAATTGGACTAAAGTGGTTATTAAAGCTGTAACGATGAACTTTCAGAGACTTCATTGGTGAATAACAAAGGATTACAAGGCTCCCCAAGAACAGCAGGACGCCTGCAGCTCGTGCTGGAATGCCTTCTGCTGAAGAGAACTCCTCCCCCTGGGGTGGTTCCCCACTCTGAGTCCAATTGGTCACCCAGGCCAGGTGACCCTTACTCTGCTGTGTTGCCCTCAAAGGAAAAATCACTACAAAAGCAAAGGTGTTTTTCCATTCATCCAGATGGTTCAGAATACGGGTGAAAGAACTCTCCTGAGGCCGGTGTCCCTTCACCAAACTTGGATTTATTTACATAGTGTGCATCATTCAGAACAGGTACTTCTTCATACAGAGTATAATCCCGGAGTGCCAGAAACCCTTGTTTGAGCCTCTTGGTTGCAGTTCAGTAAAGGAGACAAGAGTTCTGCTTCTTCATAAACTACCTTTATTTATTTATTTGATTCAACTCCACGTACAATTCTCCCCAATACCACCTGTAACCTCTTTATATATCCCAATGACTTCTATTAAATGATTAACAGACAATTTAGAACTTAAGTGGAAGGTGTCTGTTAACCCATTCCTAACAACCCTGACATTCCACATTATGTCCATATATGCAGGGCAGGCTTCCTGATTGGACCAGCCACTACTGCCTTAATCTGGAAGCTCATATTCGAAGAGGTCCATATCGTGGGCCTCGTTAAAGTAATTATAATAGGCACATTAATGATTGAGGTTGGTAAAGCTTCAGACCATCTACAAGTCCAGGCAGTGGGCGATCAAGGGGGTCATCCGACCTGACTGTCTGCCCCTCTACTGCAGCTACATTCGCAGCTGCGTGTCCCTGGAGAGAGAGCATGCAGTGTCCGGGGGCACCGCTAATGCCTTCTGTGCCCGCTGGGCACCGCAGGAACTGGGGTGCATTATTGACCCCTTTAATCACATTTTGATTTGATGTTTTAAGTTTCCTTTCCACTTTGTCCTTTGTTTCGGGTGGTTCCCCTCCTTTTGGGAGCTGCCCCTTTTAATTTATCCCCTCGTTAATTTGAGTTAATTTACTTGGTTTGCCAAAATGAGCGGTAAAGCTTCAGATGAACTTTCAACAAAGCAAAGCTCAGGCCTCAGCATAGGTGCTAAATTCTCCCTCAATGTAACCCAGACAGGAGCCAGAGTGTGGCGACTAGAGGATTTTCACAGTAATTTCATTGCAGTGTTAATGTAAGACTGTTTCATAGAAATCATAGAAACCCTACAGTACAGAATATTTGTGACATAAATAAATACATACATATATGCATGCACAAATAAATAAATTAATACCATCCCAGTCTGGCGTGAAACTACAGGTTGGAACCCTGTACCAACAGTCACAGAAATTGAGTTATTTCCAGCACATGGAGTGAACTATTTATGACTTTCGCACAGTACAATGAAAGGGAACCTTTCAATTTTTGTATAAAATGTACAATGCATGATCGTGTTTCATCCACTAACAGGTTGCACTCTTGCAATAGCTCACAAACTAATTGAGTCTAATTATATATTTTTTTGAATGGGAAGTGTTACACTTGGCCTCACTCTCGTTGACAAATGAAGAGTCCTTTGGCTAATCATGTCCTAACACTGTGGGAAGAAGTGCATGTTAATCCCTTAGTCTTTTGTGCTCAGTCAAGAGGAAAAGAACAGAAACAAACCTAAGCTAGGTAAAAAGGTCAACGGTTTCTCTAATATCACATTCTTTAGATTGTCTTGTCTCACAGTTATTCCAATTCAGTACTTCCATTTGACGTCCTGAGTTTGAGGTGTCATTCCTCGTAATTTGATGCAAATTACGGCTTACTCTAGTGGAATAAAAACTGCGGTAAGTGAACTGCACAGAGGGCCCTTCTAACCAAAATTAAGATCTCATCGGATCAAAAAGAGAAATGGAAAGAAAAGAAATATATCAAACTGTAAGAACAAGAAGTGCACGCTCTTCTGAAGATATATTAACTGAGGAAAATTGGAGTTTAACAACATAAAAAAACTCTACGCGAGAGAATAATTATCATACACCCATCCGGTGCTTCGCAGGTTGACCTGAGGCAACTCTAAGCCATGTCGCATTAGTAGAATAATTATACTGTCTCTGTGTTATCAGAAAGCTCGTAACTCTCACTGCTCATTATTGACTTAATTGTGTCAAGATGGTGCTTCAGAGCTTTCAAAGTATTACTGATGTCGGGCTAATCAAACATGAGAGAAGCAGCACAAAGGTCTACCACAGCTCAGTCAAAACTATCGAAGATCCGTGTAGCCGTAAAGACTGCTGCTTCTAAATGATGAATCAGGCACTATATATATAGGCAGTAAAAGAGCACTAATAGAAGGCAAGTGTTCCGTCGAACTTAATGTCCCAACTGGAAATCTTTATTTCATCTGTCTGTGTTTGGTCAGACGAGATTTTCTGTCAGTTTTTGACTTTATCTTTCTCTAGCCATATAAACAAATATTCCACAATGCAGAACAGCAAATTCCATCTCACTGCTAAAGGAAAGACAGAAGTTAAATTTATAAAGCGCCTTTCCGGGCCTCAGGATATCCCCCATGCTTTACAGTCAATGAGAAACTAGGAGCTGGAGAAGGCCACTTGACCCTTCGAGTCGGACTTTTCAAGTCTAGTCACTGTGGTAATGTTTTAAGTTTATTTATTAGTGTCACAAGTAGGTTTACATTAACACTGCAATGAAGTTACTGTGAAAATCCCCAAGCTGCCTGTTTGGGTACAATGGGGAAGAGTTTAGCATAGCCAATGTACCGAACCAGCACGTCTTTCGGACTACAGGAGGAAACAGGAGCACCCGGAGAAAACCCACGCAGACATGGGGAGAACGTGCAGACTCCGTACAAACAGTGACCCAAGCCGAGAATCAAACCCGGGTTCCTGGCACCATGAGACAGCAGTGCTAACCATTGTGCCACTGTGCCGACATGGCAGCCAATTTCTGCATAGCAATGTGATAACGACCAGATAAACTGATTTTCAGTCATTCGGGTGAGGGATAAATGTTAGTCAGGAGGTCAAGGAAACTCCTCAAAATAATTTCATGGGATTTTTCACAACTTTACCATGTGAGGGTGTCTCATCCGGAAAATGGCACCTCCAACATAACAGTATTCCCTCAGCACTGCGCTCAAGTGTCAGTATGGAACATTCCGGAATATTTGCATAGTACTTTAATGTGGAGAACTGTGCTAGTATATTTCAAAGAACTTTGAAGTAATTGATGCTGGTGGAAGTTCATCTCCTTGCTCATCTCTAAGTAATTTTGGCAAGATAAGAGCGTGGAACTGAGTCTGTACTTTTCTCAGGAATTCCTGACTTTTAACTGACTGATTTCAAGAGAATTTCTCAGAGGGTAAACCATCCTGCCATCATAGTGTTTCACATTGTGAGTCAAACACCTTTAATATCACAGGGCGAAAGAATTAAGGTCATTTGAATATCGATTATGCTTGTTTAAAATAGTACAGAGATAGGCCATTCTGTCCATCAGGTCCAGACCAGTGTGCTACACACAAAACTCACTTCACCTCCCAGCATCCCCTACTGCAACCCCAACCAATGTATTCCTTTCCTTCTCATTTATGTATCCAGCTTTCCTTTCCTTTGTCTATACTGTACACCTCTACAATTGTATGTGGGAGCAAGTTCCACAATCTAATCACTCTCTTGAGTATCGAGACTCAAAGAGCATATGCAGATGCCTGCCTGCTTTTAACCATTAAAGGAGCATTTGACCCAATGTCAGTGAAGGAACGATGATATAATTCCAAGTCCTGGGATATGAGCATTTCAAGGAAGGCCAATGTTTATTGCCCACTTATTGCATTCATCACCCTTGAGGAAGTGGTAATGAGTTTCCTTCCGGAACTGCAGCAATCCACATCACTAAGTTCTCCTACAGTGCTCTTGGCAAGTTTCAGGATTTGGACCCGGTGGTGATGACCTGACCAGTATTATATGTCCAAGAGGGGATGGTGGATGGGAACTTGGAATTGGACTGTGGGAGAGCACCCAGAATGGGATCATCTACCACTACCATAGCAAGAACCTGGAAGCTGTTTTGCCACATAAAGTTTCTCATTTTGGGAATCAGATACTTCAAATCCCCACTGACATTCAGGGTCCATCTGTTGTCTGATTTGTGACAGTAACCTTGAAAAATGAATTCTCCTCTGTTGATCACTAAAACATTGCCTCATGGACTGCAACACTTCAAGAAGATAGCTCCACCCCACCTTCTGAAGGGCAGCCAGGGATGGGCAATAAATGCTGGCCTAGCTAGTGGCACATCTCACAAATGAATTTAAAAGAGGAACTGTACATGTTTATAACATATTACTGACTTTGCAATAAGGTCCCTCTAACCAGAGTAGAAATCAAACACTCTCAGGACCTGAAAGCCATCAGAGGCAGTGGAAAGATTCTCTCTGCAATGATTAGAGCGAGCTGACCAAAGCTGTACAGTTACGGAATCTCCTCATCTGGCCCATTGCATCTATCATAATCTTCTCCTGCAGTGAATGAAGGATTAATGAGCAACTTGTTTAAATATGTAAGAAGCAATGAAATATCTTTGTCGTACAACATTGTAATTCCATTTGGCGAAAGTTAATCTTACAACCTGTCCTAATTTTTGAATCTTTCTTTCAGTGCCGGAAAGCAATGATTACAAATCTATTACGTTATGCTTCAGTTAACATCGGCAAGTGGGCAAAGAAGGTAATTTATACTGCTCCAAAACTTGAGCACCCTTGAGGTACAAGCTGATTACGTAAATGATAATTTAATTTCGCAGATACGATTAGCTTTTTATCATATTGTGCTAACTCATTTAGCTTCGCACGGCTCTGTGGCTGGTGATTGATGGCGGTTGGTGATAATGCATGGAAGTAGTCCAACAATCTTAAAAGTGGTTCTCCCATTATCGCTTCATCCTCTAATAGACTTTCTAATGCCTTGTGCATTATGATGTACAGAGCTAATGTCTCAAGATAAAGAAAATGGGATGACTGGGAGAGATTGAGAGGCAGCAAACTTGCTCAAAGTTCAGAAATCAAGATGGATATGGATGGCGATCAGCTCATCCAGATTCATTCTGGAGTGGATCATCTTTACGGTGCATTCACCCGTTAAATAATTCTAATGTTTGCCTCCAACACGAGATCCAGACCAATGGTAGACAGACACCAAAAAATGTTTGTTGTTAGCTAAAATTCACTCAAAGATTAGCAAAAGGAGTATGGAAGACACTTTATCATAGAAACGCTATAGGCATTCGGTCCATCGAGTCTGCTCCGACTCTCTGACAGAGTATCCTACCCAGGACTTTTCCTCCTCTCTATCCCTGCAACCCTACACATTTATCATGACTAACCCATCTAACCTATACATCTTCAGACACTAAGGGGCAATTTAAGCATGGCTAATCCACCTAACCTGCACATCCTTGGACTGTGGGAGGAAACCGGAGCACCTGGAGGAAACCCACGCAGACACGCGGAGAACATTCGCCCCGTGTCTACATGGGTTTCCTTCGGATGCTCCGGTTTCCTCCCACAGTCCAAAGATGTGCAAGTTAGGTTGATTGGACATGCTAAATTGACCCTAGTGCCAGAGGGATTAGTAGGGGTAAATATGTGGGGTTATGGGAATAGGCCTGGGTGGGATTGTGTTCGGTGCAGACTCGATGGGCCGAATGGCCTCCTTCTGCACTGTAGGGATTCTACGAACATGCAAATTCCGCACAGACTGTGACCCAAATCCAGAACTGAACGCGGATCCCTGGAGTTGTGAGGCAGCAGTGCGAACCACTGTGCCACCGTGCCGTATATGGGAACGTATGACTTCTTCTCATCAGAGGCCACTCAGTGCTGTGTTTCCCTCGAGCAGATTTGACACGTGCACCATTTAACTTGCTGGGTTTGAGGTGGTGTGAGGTAAATGAGGCCAAACACTTCCCTGAAGCACTGAGCAATGCTGCAAGGAATACAAGTCCATGGATACCAATTCCAGGTTACCTCATCCAATCAGTCATTCAGCTTGCCAATCAAAATGTGGAGCTGACTATTCACACATGAGCACACTCAGACTTTTTAGCTGGGGGAAGGGATGATGGAGTTACTGGTTATCAATTAAGTCAAAAGAAGAACTCTGTTTGATTCGACACTATCGTCAAACATAGCCCAGGGCTGCAGAGACCAATTTCTGTGCTTCCACTGCCACACAAAATTAGCTCATTGATTTGTAAGTGGAAGAAATCAGGTGTAAGAAACTCTTTTTCACAAGGCTTTAAAAAAATCACCATCTGTGACTGATTGCTCCCGGAGGTGAAACTGCTTTGATTATCTGACGGCCAGTTTCAACTACAAGATCGAATTTAGTTTGGTTGTACCCTGTGTTTACCTTCATCTTTTCCCCCGCTGCTGAGGAAACTGATGGGACGGCATTGGATAACAGTCCAATGCATGTTGCTATAGTGCAGAGAAGGGCTCAAGTTGTGGGGGGGGCAGGGGGTGAGGGGGCTGCCTTCCAGCGCCAAGGACCTGGATTCCATTCCCGGCTTGGGTCACTGGCTGTGCGGAGTCTGTACGTCCTCCCCGCATCTGCGTAGTTTCCTCTAGGTGCTCTGCTTTCCTTCCACTCTCTGAAAGATGTGCTGGTTAGGTGCACTGGCCATGCTAAATTCTCTCTCAGTGTACCCGAACAGGCACCAGCGACTGGAGGATTTTCACAGTAACTTCAAAGATGTGCAGGTTAGGTGGGTTGGCCATGCTAAATTGACCCTGGTGTCAGGGGGATTGCTGTGGAGACCCTAGTGGCTTTTGTTACCAAATAAACCTGTTGGACTTTAACCTGGTGTTGTGAGACATCTTACTGTGTCAGGGGGATTAGCAAGGTAAATGCATGGGGTTGTGGGGATGGGGCCTGGGTGGGATTGTGGTCGGTACAGACTCGATGGGCCGAGTGGGCCTCTTTCTGCACTGTACAGATTCTATGATTCTATGCTTCATTGCAGTGTCAATGTAAGCCTCCTTGTGACTAATAAATAAACACAATAAAAGTGAAGAGGTTTAATTCAGATTGCTTGTTTACCTGCTTGCTAACAAACCACGTTAC
The DNA here is from genome assembly GCF_964213995.1 of Mustelus asterias. Lineage (NCBI taxonomy): Eukaryota > Metazoa > Chordata > Chondrichthyes > Carcharhiniformes > Triakidae > Mustelus > Mustelus asterias. The sequence goes on along the minus strand of NW_027592668.1, from coordinate 31,386 downwards.
ATCACAGGCAGTTAGCACCTGGGGTTAACTGGTGACCCTTTTAAAAACATTGCCAGAAAATAATAAATTGGAGCTGTTAGATGGTGAGGTTTTTTGCTGTCAGCTGTAAAGTCAAAACCGGCCTACGTTTTTAGCTGTCATGTCAATAGGGGTTTACATTCATGTTGGAGCTAGGCATTGGACTAAAAGAATTCTTCCCAGTCTCCTGGCCAACATTTAGCTCTCAACCAAAGGCTCTTTTCTTTATATTCATTCATTGGGTGTGGGTGCTCCTGGCGAGGCCTGTATTTACTGCACATCCCTTCATACTCTTGAGAAGGTGGTATTGAGTCAGTTTCTTGAAACACTGCAGTCCATATAGTGTTTACCCCCAGTGCCATCAGGGAGTTTGAGGAGTGTCACCCAGCAACATGAGCATTCCAGCACACTCCTGATTGACCCATGCCTTGTAGATGGTGGTCATGATGTGGAAATGCCGGCGTTGGACTGGGGTAAACACAGTAAGAAGTTTAACAACACCAGGTTAAAGTCCAACAGGTTTATTTGGTAGCAAAAGCCACACAAGCTTTCGGAGCTGCAAGCCCCTTCTTCAGGTGAGTGGGAATTCTGTTCACAAACAGAGCATATAAAGACACAAACTCAATTTACATGAATAATGGTTGGAATGCAAATACTTACAACTAATCAAGTCTTTAAGAAACAAAACAACATGAGTGGAGAGAGCATCAAGACAGGCTAAAAAGATGTGTATTGTCTCCAGACAAGACAGCCAGTGAAAATCTGTGGGGGTTACAAATAGTGGGACATGAACCCAATATCCCGGTTGAGGCCGTCCTCGTGTGTGCGGAACTTGGCTATCAGTTTCTGCTCAGCGACTCTGCGCCGTCGTGTGTCACGAAGGCCGCCTTGGAGAACGCTTACCCGAATATCAGAGGCCGAATGCCCGTGACCGCTGAAGAGCTCCCCAACAGGAAGAGAACAGTCTTGCCTGGTGATTATCGAGCGGTGTTCATTCATCCGTTGTCGCAGCGTCTGCATAGATTCCCCAATGTACCATGCCTCGGGACATCGACGCAGAGTCGCTGAGTAGAAACTGATAGCCAAGTTCCGCACACACGAGGACGGCCTCAACCGGGATATTGGGTTCATGTCCCACTATTTGTAACCCCCACAGAGTTTCACTGGCTGTCTTGTCTGGAGACGATACACATCTTTTTAGCCTGTCTTGATGCTCTCTCCACTCATGTTGTTTTGTTTCTTAAAGACTTGATTAGTTGTAAGTATTCGCATTCCAACCATTATTCATGTAAATTGAGTTTGTGTCTTTATATGCTCTGTTTGTGAACAGAATTCCCACTCACCTGAAGAAGGGGCTTGCAGCTCCGAAAGCTTGTGTGGCTTTTGCTACCAAATAAACCTGTTGGACTTTAACCTGGTGTTGTTAAACTTCTTATTGTAGATGGTGGACAGGCTTTGGGAAGTCAAGAGGTGAGTTACTCATTTTAGGATCTCCCGCCCATATGACCTGCTCTTTTAGCCACAGTTTTTATGTGGCTGGTCCAGTAAACCTTTTTTCTGAATGGTGACCCCCAAACTGTTGATGGTCGAGGGTTCCGCAGTTGATGATAAAAAATTTCAGAAATGAGAAGCCAGGACTCTTTTTCACTCACTGGTTCTGGGCGTGCTGAGACTAATGTCCTGATCCCAGCTGGTTAAGATGTGGAGATGCTGGCGTTGGACTGGGGAGGGCACAGTATGAAGTCTCACAACATCAGGTTAAAGTCCAACAGGTTTATTTGGAATCACAAGCTTTTAGAGCGTTGCCCTTCATCAGGTGAATAGAGAGGTGGGTTCACAAACACGGCATGCATAGACAGAGACACAATTGCAAGATTATCTTCCAATTGTATCTCTGTCTATATATGCCGTGTTTGTGAACTCACCTCTCCACTCATCTGATGAAGGAGCAGAGCTCCGAAAGGTCGTGATTCCAACTAGACCAGTTGGACTTTAACTTGGTGTTGTGAGACTTCATACTGTGCCCAGTTGGCTAACACAGCAGGCACAGAACACCAAGCCTGGGATCTTCCTGATCAGCAATTCACAACAGAACAACTCATCCAGGGAGGTATGTTTGATTTTCAACAGGAAGTGTGAGTCATTGTCAGCAGTTAATCTACTGCATGTGAGAGTTATTGGTAATGTTTTGCCAAGAATTAATCCAAATGGCATGATTTGAGAGAGGATTTTCTATCCCAGTATCATTTTTTGCAATGACTCAAAGGTACGGTATGAATGTAATCACAGTGTACTATGAAAAATAATCCACTCTGTAAGATTAAGAAACCTATTGCTTCACATTATGGGTGGGAATTTCCGGCCACACTTGCCCCAAGACCGGGAAATCCCACCCGATGTCGATGGACCTTTGAATGGTCCATGTCCTGCCTGTACAATTCCCATGGCAGGCGGGACGGGAAAATTCCGCCCTAAGTGTTTTGTGTTTGATTTGATTTATTATTGTCACATGTATTGGTATAAAGTGAAACATATTGTTTCTTGCGCGCTATACAGACAAAGCATACTGTTCATAGAGTATATCGGGGAGAAGGAAAGGAGAGGGTGCAGAATATAGTGTTACAGCCATAGCTCAGGTGTAGAGAAAGATTAACTTAATATAAGATGGGTCCATTCAAAAGTCTGATGGCAGCAGGGAAGAAGCTGTTCTTGAGTCGGTTGATAGCTGACCTCAAGCTTTAGTATTTTTTTTCTGATGGAAGAAAGTGGAAGAGAATATGGCCGGGGTGGATGGGGTCCTTGATTATGCTTTTCTGATCTGTCTCTAGGTATTGCAGCCCATATACAAATGATCTGAAAGCTTTACAAGGTTTTCCTTTGTCAATATGGATGGTTGTTTGTGGTGCTGTGAATATTCTCAAAGGTTGCCCATTTGTGGAAATCACTGCTGAAGAATCATCCAGAGTATCGCAAACAAAAGTAAGCCTTCTGTCAATCATTCGTTTTAGTCATGGCATGCTAATGGTACAGTTGGGGACATTTTAACTGCATAAAATGGCAGATGTGATAGCTGGAAAATTTATGTCACCAATCACTAGGCGATATATCAGGACTGTCCCATTATGCCACTGTAGTGTTGCATTCACAAAATTATGTTTGACTTGACGGGTAATTATGTCCTCCAGAGGTTCTGCCAGTAACTCTGTATTCCCATTTATTTTTCCATATAGCTGTCATAATTTGATGGGCAATGTTGTCTTTTCAAACAGAAAACAGGCTAATTTTCAGGACGGCCAGATGTCTCTCACGGTCACTGGAGACCAAAAGGCTGGTGGCAAAACCAACTGCTTAAAGGCTTCATTTGAATTATTAGTGAGGAAAGAACAAAAATAGGAAGTTAAAAGCACGTTTTGCTCTTTATTTCAAATTGTTCCATTGGCCAACAATGTCAAGTACCAGATTATTGCTGGAATGGCATCGCTCTCATGCTTTGCATTTAAAAAAATTAAATTTTCCATTGTGTTTGTTTAGTCGAGGAGTCAGCGTAGAAACTGGAAAAATGAATTCAATTTTTATTACATATTTATTGTTGTAAATACTAATACTGAGCTAAGTTCCACGGAATCTGATTTAAAGTTATGGATCTTCATTTTGATGTCCAGAGAGGGCAATATCTCATTGATTTCACTTCATTAGAAGGGTTTGAATTGTACTTGTTCAGATTTTGACAATTAGTTCTCAACTAAAAATGTTTACAGGCACAAAATGCACCAATGCACATCTTTAGGATTAATTTAAGTGCATTGTTCTAAATATTTATTGGTGCCCATTTAAAAATATGAATTTTAAACAATGCCTCAATAATGTTTAGTTAAGGGTGGCACAGTGGTTAGCACTGCTGACTCATAGCGTCAGGGACCTGGGTTCAATTCCTGGCTTGTGTCACTATCTGGGCCCGATTTTACCATTGCGTCGTGCCCATTTTTGGGCGTGAAAACTTGGTATTTAAATTGAATTAATGGGCTGCCCGGCCAACTTTACCAGCACTTCCCCCTTTACCATCACGTTCGCCCATCCAGATTTGGCGCTCAACCGATATGCTCGGCAAAGGTCTGTTTCGGGTGCTCCAGCTTCTGAAGAGGTAAGTTCAGAGCTTCCAACGGCTCTCTGACTCAGATCGGTGATGGGGGGAAGGGAGGGAGGCGGATCAGATCATTCTCTGGTGGGGAGTAGGGGAGGGAGGCCCAATCAGTCTTTCGTGGTGGGAAGGGGGGGTTGGTGAGGCTCGATCGTTCTCTGGTGGGGGGGAAGAGGAGGGAGGCCTGATCATTCTCTGGTGGCGGGGGGGGGGAGGGGTGGAGAGAGACCCGATCATTCTCTGGTGGGGACGAGAGGGGGAGCAGGGAGGCCCGATCATTCTTTGGTGGGGGGGGCGGGGAGGAGAGAGGCCTAATCATTCTCTGGTGGGGGTGGGGGAGGAGGGTGGCGGGTCAAATGTATCTCTGATGGGGGAGGAGGGAGGCCAGATGGATCTCTGGTGAGGGGGTGGAGGGCAGGGACAGGGGGGACCACTGCCACTCTGCGGACGATCGGTGGGGGGGAAGGGGAGGACCGCTGCCACTCTGCAGGTGATCAGTGGGGGGCAAAGGGGGAAGGGGGTTGCGATTGGTCTGGGTAGCGGGGGATTGGGTGGATAAGGGGGACAGTTATGTTGGGGGGGGTGGGGCGATGTCGGTGGGGGCCATCGCTCCTGCTTTTTGCTCCCGGGCCGCTTTATCCGCTTTTTGCGGCCCGGGAGCAATGTGACAGGGGTGGAGTTTTCAACTTTCTTCACTGCACATGCGCAGTTGGAGGCTCCGATCAGAGCAGCAGCGATTTGGGCGTGATAAGCCCCACCCACAGCGCGATTCAGACTCGCGATTTTTTTTTTCAGGCTAAGTGTGTATGGGGACCTGAGAACAGTTTTCCAAGTCGGATCTGAATTGCGCCCAAATTCAGCACTTGGAATCAAAATGGTAAAATCGGGCCCTCTGTGCGGAGTCTGCACGTTCTCCCCGTGTCTGCGTGAATTTCCTCCGGGTGCTCCAGTTTCCTCCCACAGTCTGAAAGACATGCTGGTTAAGTGCATTAGCCGTGCTAAATTCTCCCTCAGTGTACCCGAACAGGCACCAGAGTGTGGCGACTGGTGGATTTTCACAGTAACATCGTTGCAGTGTTAATGTAAGCCTACTTAAGGCAATAATAAATAAACTTCATAAAAATTCCAGAGAGAATTTTAGGTTTGTACAATTTTGCTTTCTGATTTGCTGTATTTGTCACGCTTCCTGAGAGTGACATGGAGGAGATTGCAATTTTGTCATCACTGGTTAACATGTCTTCGTTAGCGGCTGTAGTTTGCAGAAATATTTATCGAATGATGTATGTATTAAAAAATATCCTGCTGTACCGGTTGAAATTTTAAACAAACTATAGATATCATAAGTGGGGGAACCGAATGGGGCTGCGGACTGGTCGACTCCTTAGCCAACTTCTTCTGGACAAATATTCCAATTTGATCTAAACTGAATGGTTCCAGAGGGCAAGTAAAATTGGTAAAGGTAAATTATTGGGATGCTGGAATCTGACACAAAAACTGAAAATGCTGGAAAATCTCTGATCCAACAACATCTGTGGAGAGGGAAGAGAGATAACTGCCGGAATTTAATGATCTCGCTCGGGCGAGGGCCCGCCCCGATTCTGGGGTGGATGCGCCAGTAAAATTCTGGCCAGTGTTTCAGGTCTGGATGACCCTTTGTCAGAAATCCATGAAGAGTCATCCAGACTCAAAACATTAGTTCTGCTCTCTTGCCTTAGGTCAAATAAAATTGAACTTGGATGGTCTACTTACTGTTCCTAATATGTATAAGTACATGACACAAAACAATCCTGCCATTCAATACCATTATTGGTAATGTTATTGGGCTCTGAAATGGACTCATGATGCACCGTCCAAGCTAAAAGATTTGAGGTGACACTAAAGTGAGAGTGCAGAAGCTGGTGACTGGTACTACCTTTAGATTTCTTTCTGGATACTGTGTTGACACATCCGACTGGTTGCTAATGCAGCAGAGCCAATTGCCTCGAGTTGGCAGTCACAGTCAAATGAGCTCCAAGGATAATTAGACAGAAAAATTAAAATGTCATATTTGAACTGTGGATGTTGCTGCTTGGAAGTACCGATCAAAGCACATTGTGCGCGAGTGAACGATAAAGCTTCACTCTGCACCTAACCCATTGTTAGTGTTGACCTTAGGCTGTTTGGTAAAAACGTGTGGGCAAAAAAAAATAAGGAATATTTTCAATTATCCAGTAGGATGACTTTCATCACAATAAGCGTTGGCGTTAATTAAAATAGTCTAATTTATTACAATGATGACCACAATTCAACAATGATATTTTGGCTGTGAAATATTTGAAAGGATACCCTAAGGTCATGAAAGATGCCAATATAAATGTAAAGTTTGATCATTCTTTCTTTGTCTCCTTTCTTCTAAAATAAACGCTACACAACAGCATGTTGATTTGTAGAAAATATTACCAGAATGTGGAATGCACTCCTCAGGATGTAGTGGAGGCAAATTCAACCACTTTGATTTGATTTATTATTGTCACATGTATTAACATACAGTGAAAAGTATTGTTTCTTGCGCGCTACAAAGACAAAGCATACCGTTCATAGAAAAGGAAATAAGAGAGTACAGAATGTAGTGTTACAGTCATAGCTAGGGCGTAGAGAAAGATCAACTTAATGCAAGGTAAGTCCATTCAAAAGTCTGACAGCAGCAGGGAAGAAGCTGTTCTTGAGTTGGTTGCTACGTGATCTCAGACTTTTGTATCTTTTTCCCGACGGAAGAAAGAATGTCCAGGGTGCGTGGGGTCCTTAATTATGCTGGCTGCTTTGCCGAGGCAGCGGGAAGTGTAGACAGAGTCAATGGATGGGAGGCTGGTTTGCATGATGGATTGGGCTACATTCGCGACCTTTTGTAGTTTCTTACGATCTTGGGCAGAGCAGGAGCCATTCCAAGTTGTGATACAACCAGAAAGAATGCTTTCTATGGTGCATCTGTAAAAGTTGGTTTGCAAAATGGCTTTCAAAAGGACATTAGATAGTAACCTCAAATTGTTTGGAGAGCTACTTACCTGGCAGGGGAGAGTCAATGATCAGACAGGTTGATCTCCCAGGTTAGGGTAGAGTCAATGATCAGGTTTAACCGAGGCATCACCTGATGCAAATTTTCAAAGCCATCTCAGCCTTTTGTCTCAGATGAAGCATTGGATCAAGCCCAAGATGGGGTGCAATGCCTCATCTTGTCAACTTAAATCTTGTTTGTCTCTTTTGTGGGGACCATGAATTGGATTCAATTGGAATTTGAATTTGGGTTTTTTGGATGGGATTAAAATTTTTAAAAGAATTTTACTATCCTGCCCACTACAGGAATCGGAGCGGACGAGGGTTGGACCATGGAAAGGTCCGTTGACCTCGGATGGGATTTTACAGTTTTGGGGTGAGCGAGACAGTAAAATCCCGCCCAAGACGTTTGGCGAGCGACAGAGGGGTTGGACTAGTTGGGTAGCTCTTCCAGAGAGTTTCAATTTATTTATTAGTGTCACAAGTAGGCTTACGTTAACACTGCAGTTAAGTTACTGTGAAAACCCCCTAGTCGCCACACTCTGGCGCCTGTTCAGTTACACTAAGGGAGAATTTAGCATGGTCAATGCACCTAACCAGCACGTCTTTCAGACAGTGGGAGGAAACTGGAGCACCCGGAGGGAAGCTATGCAGGCACAGAGAGAACATGCAGACTCCACACAGACAGTGACCCAAGGAGGGAATCGAACCCAGGTCCATGGCACTATGAGGCAGCAGCTCTAACCCACTGTGCCACCGTGCCACCCTATAGAGACAATGGGCCCAATGGCCTATTTCTGTGCTGTTCCCATCATTGCCTTGACTCATAACGACATTATTATCTGACTGATTTTACATCATATTAATGTGTGAGACCCACACATTAAAAGGTGGAGAGAAACAAGTGAAAATGTGCCTCTCGCCCGCATAGATGATGTGCATTAGTACAATACACCAGTGATGCTGTATCATTAATAAAAATGAACTCATTTAATTCCAAATAATTCCAGCTGGGCATCAATAAAGAAATTAATTTCAAGTTAAACCCACGTGCCTTTAGTTATTCTACCGGCAGTTCTCCTAAGTCTAAAACAAAGCATTTGAAGTATTCCATGTTATGGTCCTGTGGTTTATCTTTCCCCTTCAGTCCAAAAACCATTAGACATCACTAAAAGGTATACAGTCCTTGTTTTAAATAAACCCACTGTTCAAAGAGATCCTAATCCTTTCCCTGCTGTAAGTGTTTAAATATCTATTCATGGCCTCTCATTGTTATGTTGCCATAGCAAACTGACGCTATAAATGCTTGAAGTTTAAAAACGATTAGTCTTTATGTCCCACCTTTTTCAGACTTTAGATTTACAATTTATTTTGGCAAGTTTAATGAATTACAGCAAAAGTGATATGTATTACTGAAATATAATGTAACATTATTAAAATTCTACCAGATACAGTTAATGCAATGAACTGCTTTGAGTTGTATTTATAAGTAGACATCAAAGAGCCTTGAAGGCAGAAAGAGAGTCAGCTGGCCCATATAGGATTATGTATGTAAAGATCTTTTATTCCTGCAGTCACCCTTTATTGAATTGGTTTGTGATTTTTAATTAATGTTAGCCTGTAAAGGCACGAAAAAAGAGCTGCTAAAAAATCAATCAATTCAGTGACTAAAACCAATTTAGACCTTAAAGAAAGACGACATTGCAGAAAATGACAAAACAATGAAGTACTTTTGAGATGCAGTTACTGGGGCGGCACTATGGCACAGTGGTTAGCACTTCAGCGTCAAGAACCCAGGTTCGATTTCTGGCTTGAGCCACTGTCAGTGTGGGAGTCTACATGTTGTCTGCGTGGGTTCCCTCCGGGTGCTCTGGTTTCCTCCCACAGTCCGAAAGATGTGCTAGTTATGTTCATTGGCCATGCTAAATTCTCCAACAGGCGCTGGAGTGTGGCGACTAGAGGATTGTCACAGTAACTTCATTGCAGTGTTAATGTAAGCCTACTTGTGACACTAATAAATAGTTGTCCAGCTAACCATGGCAGCTATTTTATGTACAACAAACAGCAAATTATATGAATAATCGATCAGTCTGATTTTGGTTGAGGGAATGTGTTGTCCAGAAGATAGGGAGAAATCTCTCTTCTTCTTTGACTACTTGATGGGAGAATTTACCTCAATCTATAAAGGCAGACCCAGGCCTTCAGTATGGCATCTTATCTGATAGTTCATTTCTCCAACAATGCAGCACTCCTTTATTATTATACTGGAGAGTCAGGTTAGATTCTGTACTGTCGAGCTGGAGAGTCACTTAAATCCATGACCTTCTGACTCTGAGGCAACTGGACCAATTGAGAAATGTAGGCGAGATACCGAATTTGACCAGGAAAGCTTTCAACAATATCTCAGTGGGATTTAATCAATCGATAGATAAGGTCTAATTACAAAATGTCACACATTCTAAGCTGAAAGCCTTGGAATGGAGCACAGGCTGTGGATTACAATGCTATAACTCGTCTCAAAACCACACTCCCTTTGAAAACTATTTCTGTTCTGGGCAGCCACCATGTTTGTCCTCTGACTCGCTGAGGTTTTTCTTACCATATGAGTCCTCAGAGATTGTCAGTATGTAGTTTTCCTTAAACTAGTTATTTACATCCAATACCTCGTGGTAAGTACATTGCTCTGTGGACACAGACTGTTCTGTATCTTGCTCTCTTGTGGCCTCTTAATCATCTTATCCTGATGCCATGTTTATATTATTAACTTCACTGATTAATTAAGCTAACCAATAACCTTTTGTAGTTTCCTCCCTGAGTCTCCGATAATGTGACAAAAAGGCAACATATATGGCATCCTTTTTGAAAGCGCATCTTTTGAAAGTATTAATACAACAATAGCAGCTTCCAAGTCCTTGGCATGACAAAATTTCTCAAAGAAGCATGATTGAAAAATATCAATTTCGAGCCAAAGAGGATATTAGAAGAGTAGACGAAAAGCTTATTCAAAGGGGAGAATGTTCAAGGAGGAATGAGAAGGGTGGAGAGATGCAGAGGTGCAGGGAATGAATTGTGAAGTGTAGGGCCTGAGTGGCTGATAGCACTGCTGACAAAGCTGGAGTGAAGAGAATGGGGGATGCACAAGAGACCAGAGCTTGCAAGGTGGCAGTGTGGAGAGAGGGTCGTTGTATGGCCGTAAGGCAGTGCAAGGCCATGAAGAGATTTAATCATGAAGGTGATAATTGAAAATTGGAAGCTTTGGGGAATCTGGGGCCAGTGTAGGCCAGTATGCATGGACGTAATGGGAAAGTGGTGCTTGGTTCACACCAGGAGTCAGGCTTTGGAGTTTTCGATGAGTTTAGGTTTAATGCAGGGTGGAGAGTGTGGTACCAGCAGGAGGAAATTGCAATAGTTCAATCTGGAAGTGAAGAAAGAACGTATGACATTTTCAGCTGGAGATGGGCTGAGGTGGGGAGAAGGACAATATTACTGAGGTGGGATTAAGCATTATTAGTGATGGAGTTGATAACTTGGCTTGGAATCAGATAGAATGGCTGAGTTGCAAATAGCCTGCTTCAGCCCGAGACAGTGGTTGGGAAAAGGGATGAACTGGGAGTCGAGTGTTTAGGGTTTGTGACGGGAGCCAATGACGAGGGCTTTGTTCTTCAGTCCAAAGATGTGCGGGTTAGGTTGATTGGCCATGCTAAATTGACCCTAGTTTCGGGGGGATTAGCAGAGCAAACATGTGGGGTTACGGGGATAGGGTGCAGGCTTGATGGGCCGAATGGCCTTTTTCTGTACTGTAGGGATTCTATGATTCTTCCAAATGTTCAAGTGGGGAGAATTGCGGCTCATTTGGAATGAGATTCCGAGTGCACAAGTCAACTCAAGAGGAAAGGATGACTTTGATGCTATGAGGTACTTTGACTGTTGATTGTCAACTGGTACATTACATGTCTGGTCACTATTCATGGATGAGCAATATAATGATTGCATGCAAAATGTTTAAACATATGAAGAATCTCAGTATATACTTTCAAGGTGGAGTTTCAACTTGCTGCCTGGTGCGGATCAATGCAGAGGAAATTTGGGTGTTTATATAATAGGTGGCTGATCCCCAGACATCTGTTTTATTCCACAGCAGCAAGTTGGGAATCAGCCCCTAAACCTCAGACTCCATCAATGAATAAGGAAGGTATTTGATTGAGTGAGAGGGAGGGATGAGGATAAGCTATGAGATGAAGAAGAAGAAGAGCACAGAAGGTGGGAGACAAAGCTTTTCTCCCAATAGTGCAGGTTCAAGGCCAAGGATTCCTTGGCGCACTAATCAAATGACCTCACATAGTGCCTTCCCACCTTGGAGCCAAGGCCTGAGATGAAGATGCGTATTTGCATTTTCTTTTGAGCAGAAGAACTTTTCAGAGATCACCAATCAATTGTAGAGTAAGATTGTGCCTAACTGTGTTACAGATTGTAGCAGGCCAACCTACCCTTCAGAGCAAGTGTATAGGAGGAAAGAACACAAAAAAAGGGCAAAAAAATTTCAAGGACTTAAAGCATACAATGTCACACAATCACGTTCCATTAAGACAGACTAAAGGTACGTTGAACTGTAAGGGCAGAATTTTCCCGTTCCACCTGCCACAGGAATTGTAGCAGACGGAGGTGGACCATGCAGAGGTCCGTTGACCTCGGGTGGGATTTTCCGGTCTTGGGGCTAGCGCAGCCAGAAAATCCCACCTACATCTGCACTCCAAGAGGAGTACTTTTAAGCAAATGTGCTGGATACCAAACCCTTAGGATTGGGCAGGAACACTGGTTTTACACCCCTCCCAATGCTACTCTACACTAACTTCATAGGAGACTGTGGTTGTTAGCTACCAAAATGGAGAAATCTCAATCAGGAAGGTAGTGTACATATGGAGAGACTTTGCTGGGAGCCCACAGAGCAGAAGCCAGGGCATCGGAGAGAACGCACAAACCTCCAAACAACTCAAATATCCAACCCATTACGCATCACCTTCTTCACATGGGGTGGAGTTTGCAGATCACACATTGAAATTATCAGTCATCTCAGAACCCATAAAACCAGATTGGGCATCAGTCACGCTCAATCCCAAGGGATAAGAAGAAGACATTGAATTCAATGGAAATCGAAATTGGATGGGTATAAAAACAGTAAGGCATCCAATTAAGCCACTTCGCCAACAATTTCAACTTCATGCCATAAAAAAGATGGCACCAAACATACGGTGGCACAGTGGTTACACTGCTGCTTCACAGCACCAGGGACCCGGGTTTGTTTCCGGCCCTGGGTGACATTCTCCCTGTGTCTGCATGGGTTTCCTCTGGATACTCCAATTTCCAAAGTCCAAAGATATGCAGGTTAGGTGGATTGGCCATGGTAAATGCGCGGAGTTATGTGGATAGGGCGGGGGGGGGGGGGGGGCGATGGGTGGGCCTAGGTAAGATGCTGTTCCGGAGAGTCGGTGCGGAGTCAGTGGACCGAATGGCCTCCTTCTTCACTGTAGGGGTTCCATGGTTGTGTGGACTCTGAAGGCAGGTACAATTTTGTCTTTTAAAAAGCATTTAGACAGTTACATGGGTAAGATGGCTGTAGAGAGATATGGGCCAAACACGGACAAGTGGGACTAGCTTAATGGTTAAAAAAATTGGGTGGCATGGACAAGTTGGTCGAAGGGCCTGTTTCCATGCTGTAAACCTCTATGACTCTATGAATTATTCCAATTGACCAAAAGAAGAAGCAGATGGGATGTAAGACAGGGAATCAATATGCTATTATTGTTTACAACCCCCTGAAATGTTTAAAGTTTGACCTCAACATGATACTTGGCTACTCAAAGTTAGATGTATTCTCACAAATACTCTGCAGTTTGAAGAGTAAGAAGAAAGAAAGACTTACATTTGCCTTTCATAACCTCAGGACATCCCAAAACGCTTCAACAGCCAACTGAATACTCCTTGAAGTGTGGCGACTGTTCTGATGTAGGAAGCACAACAGCCAAATTTCATGCAATAGGATCCCAATGTGATGTTGATCGAGGGGCAAATATTGAACAGGACACTGAGGAGAACTCCATCGCTCTTCTCTGAAATAATGGCACAGAATTTTCCATGTTTAACTGCAAGGGCAGATGTGACCTCTGTTTCTCTTCTGAAAGATGGCGGCCGGGATTTTACCATTGGCCCACCAAGGGAATCGGAGCGGGCGAGAGGCCGACACTGGAAAGGTCTGTTGACCTCGGGCGGGATTTTATGGTTTCGGGACGAGCGAGGCCATAAAATCTCGCCTGGCTTCTCTGAGAGTGCACTTGTCTCTCAGAACTGCACTCGAGTGTCATGCTGGAACTGGAGTTGGACTCTGAACACACAACCTTCTGAAGCAGTGGTGAGGGATGTACCAATTTAGCCACAGGGTACAAAATCCGTGACAAAAAGAAAAATGCGCAAACCAAACTGTCTGGAAACAATATTGCCTCTTCCCACGATTCATCAATTCATCAACATTGGTCCAATATGGCTGTCAAAGGTACTTTCTTGTTTCTCGAATCAATAAATAATAATTTAGTGTTGTGTCAGTGGCCGAGGGAGTACAATGAACTATCAACCATCTGTAACACTTGCCAATTTAATAATTCCTCTCTGCAAGAAAGTAATTGGTCAGTAAAGCATCGATATAGACATTACCAGACTATTATGAACTATTATTTTTGGCCAAATTCTCCACAGAACACATTAACCTTGCTGTGTTTTCAAAGTGTAGATAGGGAAACCTGATATAAAATGTAATTAATCATACTTAACCTTCCTGCTGTGTCCAGTTGAGTTAATAATTTAAAGGTCTGGAGATGAAAAATAAAAACCCTAGAGCTCTTTGTCCAAAAAATAATTCTATAAATGATTCTCACAGTGAAACCTCCACTGCAGTATTGGAATAGACAGGATAACGCTGTGATAAGTACTGGCAGAGCAAGATTGTACATCTGCATCCAAGGATTATGTTGGTGGTGCTATGCCATTTTGGAGTCATTAAAATGTTCTTAAATATGGTTTACTTTCCTCTCCAAAGATATTAGGCAGCTAGTTTTTATAAACATGCCCTAAATGTATTGCTCAATCAAAACAGTCTGTAAATTCGACTTCTGAACAGCTTTACATAAAACAATATTTTTCTCTTATAGATGCAACCCATTTAAGAAGCTTATTGTAAAAGCTTGAAAGACTGGATACATTGTACAGTATTTTACCATTGATTAACATGCAACTCCACCAAGTTCACCATCATCCACATTATTTCAGTTGATTAAATCCCTTCATGGCCTTACCCATGCGAGGAGTAACTCTAGTCTGTTTCCCTAGTCCTGCAACTGCCTTTGACTCTGGCACAGAAACATAGAAATTAGGAGCAGGAATAGGCAGTGAAGATAACATGGAAGTTCCTTATACCTCAAGATCCTCAAAGTCCTTGAGAATTGCCAGCCCAGGTGATGTCTCTTTCTTCTCTGACTTTGAAGTGATGTTGAACTGTGTCCAGCAGAGTCGTACCCCAGAAGCCATGGTAACACGGTGCCAACAAAGATTACGATTTTCCAACTTTTAGCCCAACTTCTCATTATTCCTTCTCCCTTAATCTAGAAAATGTCCAAATTCACTTTTTCTATCGCCTCTAGGTTGTAAATCATCTTGTTTTATCCCACCTCCGTAACTAGAGCCATTGGAGTGAATTTTACCGTCCCACCCACCACAGGAATCATAGCAGGCAAGGACCATGGAAAGATCCGTAGAGGAATAATTAAAAGTTGGGATAAAGGTCCGTTGACCTCGGGGGGAAGTTTCCTGTTTTGGGGCAAGCGAGGCCAGGAACATCCCGCCCACATAGTCTAAAGACAAGTGTTCATCCCTTGTTTCCTTTGGCCCTTCAAAGTTTACATTCCATTGTGAACAAATAACACATTTCCTCTAGATACAACAAGTCACCAACCATGTCACACTCTTGTGTCAACATATTTTAACCAAGCCTTAACAGATATTAAAACCATTAAGGACAAACATTAAAAACACTTCCAATTATAACATCAGAAAATAAAGGCTATCTTCTGGTACAGATCATTTAAAGCAATTCATGACTTGTTTAAACGTAAGGTGTCATTCTAAGGACAAACTATATATTTAGGGTGGCAAAGTGGCGAGTACTTCTGCCTCACAGCGCCAGGGACCCAGGTTCAATTCCCGGCTTGGGTCACTGTCTGTGTGGAGTTTGCACATTCTCCCCCTGTCTGCCTGGTGTTTCCTCCGGGTGCTCCGGTTTCTTCCCACAGTCCAATGATGTGTGGGTTAGGTGGATTAGCCATGCAAAATTGCCCCTTAGTGCCAGGGGGACTAGCTAGGGTAAATGCATGGGATTATGGGGATAGGGCCTGGGTGGGATTGTGGTCGGTTCAGACTCGATGGGCCGAATGGCCTTCTACTGCACTGTAGGGATTCTATGGTTCCTTCAAACAGAGATAATGAAGACAGACTGATAGACAATTTAAGTCATTAAACAGCTAAATGTCATTTTTCGTAAACACGGCAATTCGCCTTCCTGTAAAGAATCCCAACTGCCTTGACTGCCCCTCATCTCACTAACAGAAATTCAAGCTAAACCATTCAAAAAGTGGTGAAGCAATAAAATGCATTGGTGTACAGACTAACAACAAACCCTAAAAATGAGTACAATTGTTAAAATCTTACAGTCCCCACGTCAAACCAATCTTGTAGTGCAGGTCTCATATAGGTGTTTGCCCTTTTACTTGCAAAGAAAGAGGGCCTTTCCTCCAATTTAAACGTGAGCATCGCATCGATTCTTTACCCTTTCAAAATATAATGGGCAGTGCACTTCTAGTTAATTTCTAACCCTTAATCCTACTCGTAGCATGCTGCTACCAACATATTAATGATATTTAGTCATGACACAGCAAGTTAAAGGAAAAGTAAAGGGGGGGAAAAACTACTCTGATGATCGAGCTTATTTTTGGCTTCTCTCACCACTAATGCTTGAAAAAGTATTTTAGTTCTCGACTTCAGAAGTTTCTTCAAATTCCTTTGTTTCCTACTTAGCAAATCTCTTTCTACCACCTCCTCCTGCATCCAACTCATTTCCTCACTGAATGATCCCACTTGTCAGGAGCTAATGGTGCGCACTGGATCCTAATCCTCTTAGTTGAAAGTCATTAAATTCAAATTATCTGATCATTGAATTTTTTTAAGCCCTAAATGACCAATCTCCTATTTTATTGATGTTGCTTCATCTGAATAATTTGACAATTTAATGTTTTTGTTTTAAGCAAGCGAAACAAACATTGAGTTATTGGGAGCGGACCGCATCTTCCTCTCCCTGTGTGCAACATCGCAGTGGAAAGGGCAACATTTCTGTCCCACGTTCTAAAGATGATGTCTGACTAGCAAGCCAAGAGGTGGAAGGCAGCTGGAAGCAATGAATCCTGCTCTTGATGGGAGACCAACTTAGATGGTTGCCGAGTGATTCCCCCCAGAGAGGGAGAAAGTCGGTTGGAAAAAGGAAACACTGAGGATGGAATATGGGCTGTTAAATAAAGTATTCCTATTTCCAAGTTTCAAGCACACACATTTCAATTTGCCTTAGATCACTTAACGGTGTGTTTAACTATCTGTAATATGGCCTGTATTATCTCAGGAACTTAGCATGGGATTTATTACCCCCGTGAGCTGTTACCTCCTTTGCTCAGATTAATTTTCAGCTCTTTGAGGATACTTCCTTGCCCTGTGTCTTAACCATGCTTCATGACACAGTCATTCACAACCCCTTGAAGACAGTCACCATGGGAATCCGTGTCCAGCAGCTTAAGGAACAACTTACCATTTTGTGCATCTGGTAAAGATTGTCTGTACCTGATACAGACATCAGTTCCTGCACTTCCAAGGGAAAGTAATAGCTGGTTTATGTTGCTGCAACTTGAGAAAGCAAATCAAGCAGGAGGCAGTTAAGCTTCCATTCACATTGTAAATCCAATACCTACTCTCTTTCATGTGCCATTTTTGTTGGCTCCCATTTGATTTGGAAGAAATAATCATTAAAGTTCCTGCCACTGCTGGAGTGGTCGGATGTTTTAAAAAGGATTTTTTTTATTTATCATGTAGCAGGTTTCATTTTCTATAACTGAGACCCAAGTGAAATTTGCAAATCATCGAATTCATAGAATCATAGAATCACTACAGTGCAAAAAGAGGCCATTCGGCCCATCGAGTCTGCACCGACAACAATCCCTCCCAGGCCCTACTCCCATAACCTCACACATTTACTCTGACACTAAGAGGCAATTTAGTAAAGCCAATTAACCTAAACCTGCACATCTTTGGACTGTGGGAGGAAACCAGAGCACCCGAAGGAAACCCATGCAGACACGGGGAGAATGTGCAGACTCCGCATAGACCAGTGGCCCAAGGCCGGAATTGAACCCAGGTCCCTGGTGCTGCGAGGCAGCAGTGCTAACCACTGTGCCACCATGCCACCCGTTGTGTTTTAATTGTGTTTTAACATCGCTTCCTTGTCAATGTTGGTGACTCCCATTCCAGTTGCATGCCTGATGTTCCTGTCCAAACTTCTCCATCACACAATCAAATAACCACCATGTTAAAATGTAATGAGATATGTCAATGATAATGGCCTGAATCTTCCAAGCAGAGGCATTACTGTGCATAAGATTCTCCCAACACAACACATTTCTTCCAGTAACTTCCAATGCCAGTTCCCAAAGAAATGTGCAGCACAGTGCCCAGATGGAAAAAATATAGAATCCCTACATTGCACTGACAACAACCCCACCCAGGCCCTATTCCCCTAACCCTACGTATTTATCCTGCTAATCCCCCTGACACTTAGGGACAATTTAGCATGGCTAATCAACCTAACCTGCACATCTTTGGACTGTGGGAGGAAACCGGAGCACCCAG
This sequence comes from Mustelus asterias, assembly GCF_964213995.1. Lineage (NCBI taxonomy): Eukaryota > Metazoa > Chordata > Chondrichthyes > Carcharhiniformes > Triakidae > Mustelus > Mustelus asterias. The sequence goes on along the minus strand of NW_027592668.1, from coordinate 13,211 downwards.
AGGAAATGCATGCAGATACAGAGAGAATGTACAAACTCTACACAGTCACCCGAGATCAGAATTGAACATCGATCCCTGGCGCTGTGAGGCAGCAGTGCTCACCACTGTGCCACTGTGCCACCCTAAATGGGAAAATAAGAATACTGGTCCAAACTGGTCTCGTATACTTTAAAATGAAACACCAGTGAAAACTGGGTGTCCCCCAGCGAACTCTGTCAGAACAGAATGGAGTTGGGGGAAGAGAGGACATGTCCTCTGCCCCCTTTCATGACACTAGCTGGCATATTCTGGCATTAGTCCGTTAATTAATGTGAGTTAACGAATGGGTAACGTGGGTAGATTCAGAGACATTCGTAGAATGTCCCAGGCAGTTGCTCATCAGAATTTTACACTTCCTGGGCACTTACCACATAGGTCCATGCATCGAGACTTTCGCAGGGACTGACACGCACATCTTCTGTTACATCCAGTCACCCATAATCCAGAGAATGGAATATTTGGACCAATTTGAAACTGAGGCTCCACTTTGAATCTAAATGCAGTACTCTTGGGAATGTAACATTCTGGGATTTGCTTGAAGTAGGTAGCTCAAGACAGCCAGGCATGCTATGTAAAAGTAATCCGTTTCCTTTAGGGTGAATACATTATGCAAATGAGATGCATTTGAAGAACAATTATTCAATGTTAGTTACGATATTAGTTGATATAGTCTAGCGGTACAACCTTCTGATTGGTATGATCGATAATGAATCACTACAGTGCAGAAGGAGCCCATTCGGCCCATCAAGTCTGCACCAACAATAATCCCATCCAGGCCCTATCCCCATAAGTTTAAAGTTTTAAGTTTATTCATTAGTGTCATAAGTATGCCTATGTTAACACTGCAATGAAGTTGCTGTGAAAAGCTCCTAGTCGCCACACTGCGGCGCCTGTTCGGGTACACTGAGGGAGAATTTAGCATGACCAATGCACCTAACCAACACGTCCTTCAGATGCCATGATTACCCTGCTAATCCCCCTAACCTACATATCTTAGGACACCAAGGGGCAATTTAGCACGGTCAACCCAATAACCTGCATATCTTTGGACTGTGGGAGGAAACTGAAGCACCCGATGGAGACCCAGGCAGACACAAGGAGAATGCAAAAACTCGACACAGTTAGACAACCAAGGCTGGAATTGAACCCGAGTCCCTGGTACTGTGAGGCAGCAGTGCTAACCACTGTGCCACCGTGCCGCCCCTAACATGTAAACCAACTGACACTTGCTACCTCTATTAAATTAGAAATACAATTGAACTTTTAACTCCAGTTTAAGGCTGCAGTCTAAACTTCCCCTGTTCCAATTTAATAAGTCATTTGCAATAATTGGTTATTATTATATGTGAATTGCCGTCTGAAAAAAAATCTTGCATTCTTTAAGGAGGCAGTAAACTCTGCTTAATGAGCTGTTTCCATTGACCTGACTGCAGTTGTGGTGTTCAGAGCAATGTATTAGGGGCCTCATTCCCACGTACACCAATCTTCGGGTGAAATTACTGAACATAATTGAAAAGTAGTGGAATATTAATAGAGTGGTAATATTGATACAGAGCGGCATGAAGGGAAACAAAACAAAATGGAGGACAGAATTCATGGTCAGAAGTTGGTGGACTCAATATTAAGTTCAAAATGTGGTAAAGTGCCCAATTGGAAGCTTGCAATGGACAACAGGCTGAGGACAGTAATGTGATTGGAAAGCAAGGTGGTGAATTGAAGAGGCAAGCAATCAGAAGTTTGGGGTCATGTTTACAGACATAAGAGAGGTGTTCCTCAAAGTCCTACCCAGCCACCCCTCCCACAACTTTTTTCCAGTACAGCAATGACTGTATTGGTGCCACTTCCTGCTCTCGCCCAGAACTAGAAAAATTAATCAATTGTCCTTCAAAGTTCCAAACTTCTTTCTCCTTCAGTGGCCCATCTCTGACACCTCCCTTCCCTTCCTTGACTTCTTTGTCGCCATTTCTGGGAAGAGAATGTCTACTAATAATCATCATAAGCCCATTAACTTGCATTACTACCTTGATGACATCTCCTCACACCCTGCTTCCTGTCAAGATTCCATGTCATTGTCGCATCTGTTCTAATGATGCTGCCTTCCTCAATGTTGCTTCCAACATGCCTTCCTTTTTCCTCAACCGAGAATTCTCCCTCCACCACGCCACAACCCTGGGCCCCCAACTCCCCCACAATGTGATCTTCTCTACACTGGGGAGACTGAAGATAGACTAGGTGACCACTTTGCGCAACACCTTCATTCTATTCACAAGCATGGCCGCAGACCTCTGGACACTTGCCATTTCAATCAAAGACCTTGCTCCCAGGCTCGCATTTCCATCCTTGGCCTGCTGTAATGTTCCAGTGAAGCCCAATGCAAGCTTGAGGAACAGTACCTTGTATTCCAATTAGGTATTTTACAGCCTTCTGCATTTAGTGTTTAGTTCAAGAAATTCAGAACATGAACCTGTCCTCCATTTTCAATATTTTCCCCCAGTGCCAGTCTGTATCTTATTATCACGTTTTGCTGTCAAACAGTGCAGAATTTTACCCTGCTATTAACCCTTACACTGGTCCAGTGCTTTGTTCCTTTACTACAACCATTACCATTCCATTTACTTTTGTTCCATGACATCGTCCTCATTTAATCTGCCCCACCCTTTAAACTGACCTTCACTTTTGCTCCATCTGACCCAACCCACTTTTTCAACAGTGGTGGCATGGTGATACAATGGTTAGCACTGCTGTCTCACAGCGTCAAAGACCCGGGTTCAATTCCGGCCCCTCGGGTGACTTTGTGGAGTTTGCATATTCTCCTGTGTCGGCGTGGGTTTCCTCCGGATGCTCCAGTTTCCTCCCACAGTCCAAAGATGTGCAGGTTAGGTTGATTAACCATGCTAAATTGCCCCTTGATTGTTAAATAAGTGGGGATACAAGGATAGTGCCTGGGTGGGATTGTGGTCAGTGCATACTCAACGGGCCAAATGGCTTCCTTCTTCACTGTACGGATTACATGATTCATCACAACCCTATCCTCCCTTCAATTTCAAAGAAAAATCATATTGGAGATGAAACGTTAACTCTGTTCCTCTCTCCACAGATGCTGCCAAACCTGTTGATTTTTCCAGCATTTCTTGTTTTATTTCAGGTCTCCAGCATCCAGAGCATATTCCTCATATCAATTTCCGGAACTTTCCCATCCTGCAAGTGCTCAAACCCACCACCGTAGAGCAGTAAAAATTCTGCCCATGTTCCTAATTTCACCCTTTGGTCCTCCAACACTGACTTACAACACGTTCTTCACTTTCCTGGTTAGAGTATCATTGGCCACTTCTTCAACACACTGCTGGGATCCCTGCTCCCAACCTTGTCACCAAAACTGACCGATTGATATTTCATCCCATTGCTTTTTGTGGGGCTTTGATGTGTGCTGTTTGGCTGCCCTGTTACCCTACGCTACAACAGTGACTATACTTCAAACACAGTGATGGGAAAAGATGCTATACAAATGTAAACTCTCTTTCTTTCATCCCTGTTGTCAGAAATGTCGAGATCCTTCATGTCGACAGCACATTATTTCTCTTCCTGTCCCTATGCCCTTCTCTTTCATATACACCGTGTCCATTTGCTATCCAGCATCTTGCAAAATGCTTTTCCAAGACAACTGTCTATAGAGAATGGTGAATGTCATTGGTCTTGCAGAGCATGGAATTGCACTTGAAGGATGCATGCATTGAAGAATATGTGTGCTGAAGACTTGCATCCTATCACTAACCCACCTACTTTCAAGATAAACACCAATGCTTTGGCAACTAACCCACTCCCCCACCTTGTTCAAGGTGGGAAGATGCTGGCTTTGGACTGGGGTAGGCACAGTAAGAAGCCTCACAACACCAGGTTAAAGTCCAACAGATTTATTTGGAATCACGAGCAGTCGAAGCTCATCTGATGAAGGAGCAGCGCTCCGAATGCTCGTGATTCCAAATAAACCTGTTGGACTTTAACCTGGTGTTGTGAGACGTCTTACTGTGCCCACCTTGAACAAGACAGAGTAACATATAACTTAGAAGCAGTGATAGGCCATTCGGCACTTCAAGCCTGATCAGCCTGTCAATAAGATCATAGCTGATCTGGTTGTGGTCTCAACACCACCTTCCTTTCTGTCCCCCATAACCTTCAACTTCCTTGTCCGTCATGAATTTATCCAGTTCAGCTTTGAAGAAGTTCAATGACCAGACTGCAGTGCAGAGAACTCCACAGGGAGAAAATCATTCTCCTCATCGCTATCTTAAAACTTTTCATTCATATAATGTTTCCCCTAGTTCTAGTCTTCCCTACAAGAGGAAACATCCTCCCAGTATCCATTCTCTCATGTCTGCTCAGTATCTTATTTGTTTCAATAAGATCACTTCTCAATTTTCTAAATTCCAATGGGTGTAGGCCCAATCTGTTCAACTTTTCCTCATAAAATAAGCCATTCATCCCAGGAATGAGTTGCGTGAACCTTCTCTAAACTGCTTCTAACACATTTATTTTTTTAAATAAGGAGACCAAAACTTTACACAGTGAAGATTGCCATTTCATGCCCATTTGAGCATTGCCAGGCAGTGGGCAAGACTTCCATCTGCCCTTGAAAGGAAGTCCCACCTGTGAGAGCTGTTAGCCAATCAGGTTGGTGACAGCTCTCTAACCCGGCCAGGCACAGTGCTGCAGTGACCAGAAGAGGCATCGTTGGAAAGGTAAGTCCTAAGGACCCTGGGGACGGGAGGGTAGTGGACATCCACTTAAGGGACTCAGGGGGCAATGGGACAGGAAGGTCATCCCTGAGCCTTTCCACCCCGGACTTAATCAGGGCAGAGGCAAGAATGTATTGGACTGACTACATAAGCGCGATCATCGCAATGATTATAATGCTTGAAAGAGCTGGTTCTCCATTTGGGAGCCCCTAGTGTAAGTTGAGACTCACCGGACGCACTGGTTGGAAAATTGCAGGCCTAACTTCTAAATCCATTAATTTTGATAAGGCATGGCAATAAAAACTAACCTTCCTCCCCAGAACATGTTTTAAATGAAGTTAGTTTTGCCTGCATTATCCCACTAAAAGGCGCTGTTGGATTTTCAGGTGACAATTTGACTCAATGGAAACTTTAGTATCGGTGTCAATGAGCTGGGAATAGGACAATAACAATTAGAAAGCACAGTGCCAGTCTCTGGTTTATATTCACTGACTCCAGCTGGGAAGTGTTTTACATAAAAACAGGATCAGGTTTGACTGTACTGTTCTTCCTCAAATGTCAAATTGCCTGCTGACATTTAGCCCATAATATATGATCACGCTCATTAGCTATTGAGACCCTGAGACCATAAGATGAAGGAGCAGAAATAGGCCATTCGGCCCATTGAGTATTCTCCACCATTCAATGAGATCATGACTGACCTGAATCCTCAACACCACTTTCCCGCCTTATCCCTATAACCCTCGATTCCCTTACTGGTTAAAAATCTGCCAATCTCAGCCTTGAACATACTGAATGACTCAGCCTCTATAGTCCTCTGTGGTAAAGTATTCCATACATTTGTAGGAACATAGGAATTAGGAGCAGAAGTAGGCAAATTCAGCCCTTAGAGCCTGCTCCGCTATTCAATCAGATCATGGCTGATCTCTCCCTGGTCTCAAATCCACCTCCCCATCTGTTCACCATTTCCCTTTTTTATTAGAAATTCACTATCCTCTGGAAGAAGAAATTCCTCCTCAACATTCTTTTAAATGGGTGACCCCTTACTCTGGGATTCTGCCCTCTGGTCCCAGACTCTCCCACTATGGGAAACAACCTCACAGCATCCATCCTGTCAAGCTCCTTGAAAATCTAATATGTCTCAATAAGGTTGTCTCTCCTATGGGTACAGGCCCAACCTAATCAATCTCTCCTCATATGAAAATCCCTCCATACCCAGGATCAACCCAGTGAACCTTCTCTGGACTGCCTCCAATGCCAGTATATCTTTCCTTAGATAAAGGGATCAAAACTGTTCACAACATTCCAGACGTGAGGATAAGTGCTGCTCAGTGATCCATAGTCAAGAAAACAAGACATCTTAGGGTAAGATTGGATAAGAATTCACATCTTTCAGTTTTAATATCTGGACTTTCCAATGATGTATGAATCACCCCCAAGGTAATTGGATATCAAAGTCTCCATGAATGTGCAAAATAAATGTAGCTTTTACACTAAAGATCACTTCCAAAGATGTGCGGATTAGGTTGATTGGCCATGCTAAATTGCAATTTAGTATCAGGGGTACTAGCAGGGTAAATACTTGGGGTTATGGGGATAGGGCCAGGATGGGATTGTTGTCAGTGCAGGCTTGATAGGCCAAATGGCCTACTTCTGCACTGTAGGGATTCTATGAACATACAGACTGGATCACATTCCATTACACCTGTACATCATAAGCATTTATATTCTGAAATTCACATTGGGCAAACAATGATAGTGGAGACATTTGATGCCATCGCCCGTATAAATACTCAGGCAGGGTAACATGTCATTGCTTGTGATATAATCAGCGTTTGCCTTGCTTTTGTAGCCAACACATAGAATCCTTTTTATACTTTCACCAATTGTTTTTGAAACTGTAAAAATCAGGTGGTAACAAGTGAGTGACAAGTGAAAATCAACCACAGGTATTCCTGGTAAATTTAAGGATCACTACCTTTGGATTATTCAGGACATACACCTTTACTATGCAGGTCCCACATCATGCAATTAGTTTCAAAAGGAGCTCTTAAAGTGATTCAGGGGAACATGAGATATATTATACTCTGCTTCATCCAAACAAACGGATCCAATGAATTGTTAGCGACAATACAGGAAATGGGATCAAACACTATTTTGTCAGGGTTACATAGCTAATTATTTTCCTCCATCATCTTACCCTGGTCTTAGATCCTTCAGGTCCATTTGTCTGAGAGAGCATATTGGTCTCAGAGCTCTGCATCTCAATCTTGTTGAGTTCCTGAGTGAATCTGAACACTTGAGTTACTCTCTCTGCTGAAAGCAATAACCTGGGTGCCCATTTCTGGTCTGGAATCCGCATCAGTCATTATACATAGATCCCCACCCCCACCCCCCCAATCCCCCTCAAAAGACTGACGCTATTACTGCGATTGCTCATAAAGCAGGGAGATCTCTCAAGACTCAAGGTAATCCAACAGTAAAGCTGCTAAAGGATTGTCAGTGTTGGTACAAAAAGCAGAAATGGCAAGGAGACAAGACCGCCTGGGGCCTTCTAGATCTGCAGAGTTATCCATAGAATCAGCATTCTGATGTGGTGGAACAGTCAGGACTGAAAGTTATTATCGCAGATCCAATGTCCTAAAAATCTACCAACTAGAGGGGAAATGAAAAGGAATATGATTGTTGTAGATTTTGGCGTTCTGCACCAGGCTGGCATGGTCAGTTTGCTCACCCAACCCAGACTGCACCCTCACCCATACAGTCAACAAGAAACTTGTACCTCTTGGATAAGGGCCGCGGCTCCCCCCAGCACTTCATCCGGAGTTTCCTTCCCTGCCTGGTTTGCAGTTATGCCCTGTTAACCCAACCTATACAATCATCCAACCAAAGGGTTGTAACTGCCCCCCTGATCAGAAAGTTCATGTGATTTTTTTCTCTCCCTGCTACCCTGAAATGTCATCACTTTAAACTCCAGCACAGTGTCAGGCAATGACCACCCCTAACAAGTGACCATCTAACAGTTATGTATTAATACTGAGTCTTGGGAGCTGCACTAAGCACTAATATATTTACCCAGAAGTGACGTCACAGTTCACTAGCATGGGAAACTGCCAGAGTGAAGAAACAGCCATGTAGCGATCACCACCCTGTAAATAAAGCTCCATTATTTTTAACCCTCTATGCTTCCTCGCACCAATTCTCCAATATTCAACACTAACCATCTTTCCCCTTGACATTCAATGGCATTACTGTTGCTGAATCCTCCACTATCCTGGGGTTATAACACTGTGGCTTACAAGAATAGCTCAGAAGCTGAGAATTGTGTAGAAATTAACTCTCCTAACTAAGTCAGGAATGTGATGGAATGCTCTCCACTAGCCTGGATGAGTGCAGTTACAATATGGTAAGTCATGAGTTGAAGCCCCACTCCAGCTGCCCCAGCGAGTTGAGCTAAGTGTCCAAGTCATGGAGTACAAAGTTGGTTGGGATTCTAGTGTCCGACAAGGATTGAAGTTGCCTCCTCCTACTGTAGCCAATGCAAGCAGGAAATCGGAGTTCTGCCTTCTGTACACCAGGTTGATATCAAGCCTGCAACAAGGAACTCATCTCCTGACTCCCAAAGCCTGTCCATTGTCAGGGATAGCAGCGGTTCAAGAAGGCAACTCATCACCACCTTCTGAAGAGCAATTAAGTATGGGTAATAAATGCTGGCCTAGCCAGTGACACCCACATCCCATAAATGAATGAAAGAAAAATTTACAAGGTACAAGTCAGGAGTGTGATGGAATACTCTTCACTTGCCTGGATGAGTGCAGCTCCAACAACAATCAAGAGGCTCGACACCATCCAGGACAAAGCAGATCACTTGACTGGCACCCCATCCACTCCCGATACACAGTGACAGCAATATGTACCATCTACAACACCTTTCAAACCCACAACCTCTATCAGTTAGAAAAACAAGGATAACAGGTGTATGGGAATACCACCACCTGCATGTTCTCCTCCAAGCCACAGTCCATCCTGACTTGGAAATATAATGCTGTTCCTTCATTGTCACTGAAATATGTCTGCAAAGGCCGGTGTCCCTTCACCAGATTCACTTTAATCTATAAGCTCCAGTACATTTTCATAGAGTGCTTCAGGTTCGCAGTCAGTATCCTGAGTGCCAGGAGACCTCGCAGTTATATACACAGAAAAGACAACCTGATTGGACAGGCAATAATGACCCCAATCAGGGAGTTCGTATTGCAAGAGGCCAACCTCAGTGACCCCGTGTAAGTCATTACAGTCACTGGATCAAAATCCTAGAACCCTTTCCTCATGGCGCTGTGTGTGTTCCCACAACCCATGTCTCACCATCACCTTCTCAAAGGCAATTAAGGATGGGCAATGAATGCTGGCCTAGCCAGCAATACCCACACCCCAAGAATGAATTAACAATATATTCATAGATAGATATTCATAGACTCCTACAGTGAAGAAGGAGGCCATTCGGCCCATCGAATCTGCACCGACCATAATCCCATCCAGGCCCTATCCCCATAATCATAGAAATCATAGAAATCATAGAAACCCTACAGTGCAGAAGGAGGCCATTCGGCCCATCGAGTCTGCACCGACCACAATCCCACCCCACATACTTACCTGCTAATCCCTCTAACCTACGCATCCCAGGACTCTAAGGGGCAATTTTTAACCTGGCCAATCAACCTAACCCGCACATCTTTGGACTGTGGGAGGAAACCGGAGCACCCGGAGGAAACCCACGCAGACACGGGGAGAATGTGCAAACTCCACACAGACAGTGACCCGAGCCGGGAATCGAACCCGGGACGCTGGAGCTGTGAAGCAGCAGTGCTAACCACTGTGCTACCGTGCTAACCTCATGCATTTAACCTAGCTAGTCCCCCCAACACTAAGGGCAATTTAGCATGGCCAATCCATCTAACCCACACATCTTTGGAGTGTGGGAGGAAATAGGAGCACCCGGAAGAAACCCATGCAACACGGGGAGAATGTACAAACTCCCCACAGACAGTGACCCAAGCCGGGATTCGAACCTGGGTCCCTGGCACTGTGAGGCAGCAGTGATAATCACTGTGCCACCATGTCACCATGTCATGGTTATGTTATGCTTCAGGTTAGAAACTCCAAGTGTTTTATGAAGCCCGCCTGAAACATAAGTTTTGCATCTTGAATTTGGCCAGGATAAGCATGAGATGTTTCACTTCAGATATAATTCAAGTGACCCACTAGGGAGCTTTTCTCAAACAAAGTTTAAGAGTATAGTTAACATGTATAGTGCGAAAATTAGCCGGAACTTTTATCAATTACCAACAATCATGATAATGTATAATCCTTAACCAAGATATCTATGTGGTAAACCACTGTTAAGCTTATTGCCTGTGTGTGTGTGTGTGACATGCCTGGACATGTCCCTGCCGGCCCTGCCTGAAACTCCTCCCCCCCTGGTCCAGGTATAAAGGGGACTACTCCCCACCCCCCTGCCTCAGTCTCTGGACCAGTTCATCGGCATGGGTGTGCTCCAAGTCTTTTGCGAATAAAAGCCTATTTGTTCTTGCATACAAACTAGTCTTTGCTTGATTGATAGTGCATCAATCTACAATATTCCAATCAAACAAATCCCACAGACTAATGAAATTGAGTCCTTTGGATGGAGAACTGAAAACTCTCAGTCTTGATTCACTCAGAACAGGTTGAAGTCGGAACAGCTTCCCAGAACATCAGAGACTTTAGGCCAGCCCCCAACAACAGCAGACTTTCACTCTTCAGGAAAACAAGATCTTCCTTTCAGCTAACCAGCAGAATTTTCAAAACAACAGGGAGAGAGGGAAAACACTTCTTTTTAGCTTGCTGTCCCTTCTAAAACTAAAACTCAAACCTGCAGCTCCAAACTGAAACTGAAAATGAACCCCTGTCACCTGACCTGCCCACAGGTATTTTTTCTCCTTCCCAACAATGACATCACCTAAGGCTCTGAGCATGTATTGAAAAAAATCTCTTAAGGGGACAATAACATCACAAATCTCTGAGCTGAACTTCCTCAAGATGCAGACACTTACTGCAGATGTGGCTGTCCAAACGAGACCTGCTCTCCACAAACTCCTACATGTGACACAAATCCTACAGCTGCCCACCTTTAGATAACCTTGTGTTTTTCATTTAGTTAATCGGTCAATATTGAATCAACTTAACTTATAGTTATTAGCTATTTTGCCAATTACTTGATCTGCTTTATCTTGTTTGTAGATTAAATTAAATATTCACCTGAAACATAAATCACTCCAAGTATTGGAGGCAAAAGCAAAGCTTTCATTTTCCCCCTGTACCCAGTTCCCAAACTCAACAATTTATTAACTTGCACACTCTGTTCATGGTACACTCACTGTTTATAACCAGTTTCTTGACTGTGGTTTGTTTGCTGCCCACAGTCTCTTTCTTTAAAGCTGTTTTCTTCCCAATATCCTTGGTCCCTTTTCCATCACCCTGCCTCTGCACCCTTTGCAGCTTGGCTATCCCTCCTCTCTGCTGACGTTGTCTTATCCTACATTAAATTCAGTCCAAAGCTCCTGAGGTCAGCTCAGGTCAAATCTCCCATATCGTCATTACTATCCCTAAATAAATTGAGATCGATTTGAGGGAATTGCATAAATCGGTGGACACAAGCCACGAGACAAAGGCCAAGCGTTTCCTCAGAGCTGCTTCCACTCCGCAACGGTAACTTCAGTGCACAAATGTTGGAAATGTAGATCAAATGCATGAAAAAGGGTTTCCACTGCATTTTGATGAAGTCAAAATGGCGGAACTGAAAGAAGAAGCTCCGAAGAAATTTCCAATGAATATTTCTGTTGGATTTTTCATTTTCGATCAGAAAATGGGACGTTCAATTTTCTTTGGTTCTTTTCTTCTAGATAAATGAGTTTGAAATGAAAATGTTAAAGAAAAATAAGCTCCCATAAAATTGACAACAAATGAAAGCAAAACATTCATGAGAGAAAATGTCTTTGTCCAGCCACAAGCACTAATGGGACATCATTGGGATAGCACTGCTGCCTCACAGCTCTAGGGACCTGGGTTCGATTCCTGGCTTGGGTCACTGCCTGTGCGGAGTCTGCATATTGTCTGCGCGGGTTTCCTCTGGGTGTCCCGATTTCCTCCCACAGTTGAAAGACATGCTGGTTAGGTGCGTTGGCCATGCTAAATTCTCCCTCAATGTACCTGAACAAGCGCCGGGAGGTGCTGGGGCGGGGGGAGGGGAGGGGGGGGTGGGGGGGGGGGGGGGGGGGCGGTGGGGGGGGGGGGGGGGCGGTGGGTTGGGGGGGGGCAACTAGAGGATTTTTCCAGTAACTTCATTGCAGTGTCAATGTAAGCCTACTTGTAACATAAATATATAAGCATTTAAATCTTGGGGAAGATACCAGCTATTTTCCGAACTCTGCTAACAACAGGCCAGGTCATTTTTTGCAGAGTGAGGCAGGGGATATTTACCAGAAAAACGTTGTCAAGATAAAATGAACCTAAATTATGAAGTTAATAAAAGGGACTGTATAAAAAGAAGCAAGTTGTGGAGAATTATAAAAGCTTTAATCTCTGAACTACACTACCTCTGACATGTTTTTGGATTCATCTTTATGACTTAATTGAAAGCTTTCGCACAACTTGTGGGAAACTGCATCAAACTGCTCTTCTCAAGGATTTTGCAGATGTTTTCAAAGACATGTGGTCCTGCCTTAGACCAATCAGGGCCACCCCATAGAGTCAAGGCCAAGTGTGTAATGGATGTGCCAAAATCATTATCTCAAGGAGCAATAAAGTGTTTTATCTCCAGGGAGGTGGGCGAGCCAGCTTGGCAAACTCTCACATATCTTAGTTGGTGGTTTGCGTTTATACACACACACAGACTTATCAAAATGATGGATGGTGATGCTGGGGAAATGGAATACTTTTCCACTTTTCTCGCTTTGAGACGTCCTAGTGCCAGAAACGAGCACTCTCAGGTCAAGCACAGGACAGCCAGATGCAGACTTCATAAAAAAAAAATCTTCCTTACTGTTTCTCAAACTCTATACTTTGTCAGTAGGGTTTTCTCTCTCCTGTTTTCCCACATCCTCCGTCCGTATGACCTCCTTGACTATAGAAAGTGTTTCTTTTTCTCGATGTTTTGAAGTCTAGCGAGGGTGCGGAAGTTTTAGCAGTCTGGGGCCAGGATGATAGAGATTTGTGTTAAATTCCTTCAATGCAAACCATGAATGACTGACCGAAACTTGTGCATGGGTTTGTGAAATCAGCCTTCATGAGACACACACACATGCACACACACACACACACTCTCTCTCTAGTGTGTGTGTGTGTGTGTGTGTGTCTCATGAAGGCTGATCTCCTACCAAATGGATAACCTCACATTTACCAACA
>NW_027592667.1:0-48239 GCF_964213995.1 Mustelus asterias | reverse complement strand
TCTGAATAACTTGGTGGAGATCATCAACAGACCAAACACTCCCAAGACTCTACTCGAGAACACTGGTAAGTTAGAAGCTGATGTACACGTCTCGGGTGTCCTGGGCTTGGGGTCAAAAGTGAGCGTGTTCATATAAAAGCTGCTGAAATGATTTTCCTGACTTGCCCATGCCCACCCGAGTTGCTGACCCGGTGAAAGCTGTGTCTGAATGCAGGGCAGGTGGGAAATAACCACCATCATTGAGCTACAGCCAGCAGCTTTGGAATGAGATGTGCATTAGTCTGACTCTGTAGACACAGTGTATTGTGAGCACTCAATATGTCTACACTTCACATCTGGGGCAGCACGGTGGCCCAGTGGTTAGCACTGCTGCCTCATGTCGCCAGGGATCCAGGGTTGATTCCTGGCTTGGGTCATTGTGTGCGTGGAGTCTGCACGTTCTCCCCGTGTCTGCATGGGTTTCCTGTGGGTGCTCCGGTTTCCTCCCACAGTCCCAAAGAAGTGCTGGTTAGGGTGCATTGGACATGCCAAATTCTCCCTCGGTGTACCTGAACCCCGGAGTGTGGCGACTAGGGGATTTTCACAGTAACTTCATTGCAGTGTTAATGTAAGCCTACTTGTGACACTAATAAATAAACGTTAAGCTGGTAGTGATGCTCCAGGGCATTCTGCAGCAGCTTGGAGATAGCTGCCTCTCACCCTCACTCCCTAATCCTGGGGCAAGTGTAATGTACCTTTGTGGTTTCTCGGGGTTGTTTTTGGAGCAGTCTGTGGCTGTAAATACCAGATGTAACCCACAGGACAGGGCACTAGTGCATTTATCAATTGGGCAGGTGGGTTAGGGTGGTGACTATGGCACTCTGCAACACTGCTGTGATGATTAGAAAATGCAGACATTTGAATCCTGAACTAAAGGATGTTGAACATTTCTATTCTGAGCGTGTTGACTCTGGGAGAAGCTGTAACTAATGATGTTTAAGCTGTTGGTTAATTTTCCTGTCTCTCCTCCCCTCAGCTATTACCATTGGCCGTCTAGGTTATGTATGTCCCCAGGAAGTTGCACCCATGCTGCAGCAGTTCATCAGACCGTGGTGAGTGTTCATTTCCTGTTCCCTCCCTCCTTCTGTTTTCAGCCCAGAGCCAAAGAATAGGCTCTCTGACCTCGTTTGTGAGCTGATCACTCTGACGCTCAGGCCAGCCTGGGGCAATAATGTGCATCAGCTTCACAGAGAGCTAGGGACGGCTGAAAGACACTCCCATTTTGCTGCATCCAGATTCTGAGTGTGCTTTTGTAATTCCCAGGTGCACGTCTTTGCGAAATATACGTGATAATGAAGAGAAGGATTCTGCGTTCCGAGGGATCTGTATGATGATTGGTGTGAATCCTGGGGGTGTGGTGCAGGTAAGGGTCTGGTTTTCTGTCTGAAATGTCACTGTTCTCGGTCAGTGTTGAGTTGGCTGATCTCAGACTGAGTGACTGTGATCTGGGCCCACTGGTTTAAAGAGGAGAACGTCGGGCAGAGTTCCTGCCTCTGATCACAATCTAATAACTCCTGCAAAATATCCACATTGGGTGAATACAGAATTGACCTCCTCTGGAATGGCTCATGTTGCCACTTGGGCTCACATCAATGTCTGTGGGATTGGAGCCCGGAGCCAGCACAGGCATGTGGGAAGAGGCAGAGTTCTGATGAGGGAGTTAATGTGCAATGTTACTCCAGTTGCTTTGCCTTTAGTCCATTTGCAGGTTCGCGTTTTAGGCAGCTTCTCTACATAACTGGGCCTTGTATCATGGAATCCCTGCAGAAGGAGGCCATTCAGCCCACCGAGTCTGCACCAGCTCCTACCCCATAACCCCACATATTTCATCCTGAAAATCCCCCTAAGCTATATATCTTGGGCATGGCCAATCCACCTAACCTGCACATCTTTCCGACTGTGGGAGGAAGTCCATGCAGACACGGGAAGAACATGCAAGCTCCACACAGACAGTGACCCAAGGCTGGAATTGGCCCTGGGTCCTGGATGTCCCTGGCGCTGAGGCAGCAGCGCTAGCCACTAAATGTGCTGGATGGGCAGCACTGCACAGTGCACAATGTTAACAGATTAAGACGGAACTTTTGTTTCTTGTAGGACTTCATCTTCTTTTGCGATGCTGTTGCTTCGTGGGTGAGCCCAAAGGATGACCTGCGTGACATGTTTTACAAGGTAGGTGTTCATTCTGTGAAATCTTTCCTGCATCTCTGCACTTGCACTCATCCCCAATTTACCAATCTGTTGCTTCACTTGGTCACTGCAGCTGCTTCCTCACTGTTTGAACTGTGAAGTGTTGCTGCTGTCTGGTGGGATGTACAGCACGATGATAATATACTCCGAGTAACCAGCGAGGAACTCGTTTGCCCCTTCGCTCTTACTATTATGGATGTGGTGAAAAAGATTGACAAAAACGAATGTAGGCCCCTTACAGTCAGAAACAGGAGAATTCATAACGGGGAATAAAGAAATGGCCAAGGAATTACATTTGTACTTTATTCATTGCTTCAGTCTTCACAAAAGAAGTGCTGAGAGAAACATGTTTTAGTGAGGAGCTGAAGGAAATCCGCATTGGTTGAGAAACGGTTTTGGGGAAATTGATGGGATTGAAGGTGGATAAATCTCCAGGTCCTGATAAACTTAATCCCAGAGTACTTAAGGAAGTGGCCCTGGAAATAGATCTATTGGTGGATATTTTCCAAAATCCTTTGGACTCTGGACTGGTTCCTACAGATTGGAGAGTGGCTAACGTAAGCCCGCTATTCAGAAAGGAAGGTAGAGAGAAAACAGGGAACTATAGACCAGTGAGCCTAACGTCGGTACTGGGGAAGTTGCTGGAGTCTATTATCAAGGATTTCACAGCTCGGCATTTGGAAGGCAGTGGTATAATCAGACAAAGTCAGCATGAATTTACAAAGGGGAATCATGCTTGACGAATCTATTGGAATTTTTTGAGGATGTAACTAATAGAGTTGACCAAGGAGAACCAGTGGATGTGGTTTATTTAGACTTTCAGAAGGCTTTCGGCAAGGTCTCACATAACAGTCTACTGTGTAAAGTTAAAATGCATGGGATTGCAGGTAATGTCTTGAGATGGATAGAAAGCTAGTCAGCAGATAGGAAGCAAAGAGTTGGCATAAATGGGTCTTTTTCTGATTGGCAGGCAGTGACTAGCGGGGTTCCGCAGGGATCTGTGCTAGGACCCCAACTGTTCACATTATATATCAATGATTTGGAAAAGGGAACTGAATGTATTATTTCCAAATTTTACAGATGATACAAAGTTGGGTGGGAGGGTGAGCTGTGAGGAGGATGCAGAGATGCTTCAGTGTGATTTGGACAGGCTGGGTGTGTGGGCATCTGCATGGCAGATGCAGTATAATGTGGATAAATGTGAGGTTATCCACTTTGGTAGCAATGATAGAAGACAGATTATTACTTGAATGGGTGTAAATTGAAAGAGGCTGATACTCAACATGACCTTGGAGTCCTCGTGCATCAGTCGCTGAAAGTAAGCATGCAGGTACAGCAGGCAGTAAAGGAGGCAAATGGTATGTTGGCCTTCATAGCGAGAGGATTTGAGTATAGGGATGTTTTGCTGCAATTGTTGGTGAGGCCACACCTGGCGTATTGTGTGCAGTTTTGGTGTCCTTATCTGAGGAAGGATGTCCTTGCTATAGAGGGGGTTTCAGCAAAGGTTTACCAGGCTGATTCCTGGGATGGCAGGCCTGTCATATGAGGAGAGACAAAGCCGGTTAGAATTATATTCATTGGAGTTTAGAAGAGTGAGAGGGGATCTCACAGAAACTTATAAAATTCTAACAGGGTTAGACAGGGTAGATTCAGAAAGAATGTTCCCGATGGTGGGGCAGTTCAGAACTAGGGGTCATAGTTTGAGGATAAGGGGTAAACCTTTTACTACTGAGGTGAGGAGAAATTTCTTCACCCAGAGGGTGGTGAATGTGTGGAATTCACTCCCACAGAATGTAGTTGAGGTCAAAATGTTGTCTGATTTCAAGAAGAAATTAGATATAGCTCTTGCGGCTAAAGGAATCAAGGGATATGGGAGGTGGGGGGAATCAGGATATTGAATTTGATGATCAGAATGGATGGCGGAGCAGGCTCGAAGGGCCGAATGGCCTCCTCCTGCTTCTAGTTTCTATGTTTAGTGATCTAATCTCTGGATTGGGGAGCTTTAACTCACATCACCGTTTCAGTGTTTATCTTGGATCACTCTGGTATAGCATGCCTTTGGGGTTCTGGGGTGCTCCTGATCTGGAATCGTGATGTGTATGTTGACAGCACCCAATCTTTCCCCTCTGCCCCACTGCCTCTGTGATTGTCCCACATGGAGGATTGAATGAGCTGGAGTGCTCCCCAGTGAAACATGGAGAAAACTGAAGTTATTGTCGTCGTTACCAACTGTTTCCTGGCCATTCCATCCCACTGTTTGTATCCTCTTGTGGCCTATTTTAACTGGAGCTGAGCTTCCCCACATCCTCGCAGCCAAGATCAACTGTTTCCCCCTCTGTTTGTTGCTCATCTCTGGCCCCACCTCAGCCTTTCTTCTGCTGAATTCCTCCAGACTTCTGTGTCCTCCCCAACGCTCCTTAAGATGCTATTTAAATGTTTAGTCATCTGTCCTCGTGTCCTCATCTTTGGCACCATTTTAATTATTTAATTACACTGTGGTGAAATGCGCGAGGATATTTTGCTACATCGGAGACTGTTGTATAAATACAACGGTGTGTAAATCCTGGCAGATAAGTCCCTTCCAACATGGATGTGATTAGTGATCCAGGGCTGCTGAAGGACTAATTTACACACACGTTCACACGCCGCTCATGCAGCACAGACAATTGAAACGGGTGGCCTATAGTGTGTAGGTTACTGTGACATTGGATGATGCATTTACCCCACTTTTGAATGTGTGCTACTTGCTGCAATTAAAGCCATGGGGAAAAGGGGGAATTTTAATGATTCTTCCTGTCTTGATGCAGTTGTGTTACCACCAAAAGAGTTCATAATGAATGATGAGGCTACACCAAGACCTATCAGTCGCTACTTTCTAACATTACGATCGGTGTTTGTCTCGTCTTGCAGATCCTGCATGGCTTCAAGGAACAGGTTGGTGAGGAGAACTGGCAACAGTTTTCAGAACAGTTCCCACCGCTTCTAAAGGAGCGACTGTCTGCGTTCTATGGCGTATAGCTGAAATTAAGGGACACAATGTCAGGTGGGTATCCTGAGGCGGGGCAGGAATAGCTTGGGGTTTAACCTGAGGAGCGCAGTTAGCCATTCCTCCGACATCTCCCTGACCTGGCTTGCTCAGCGGCTGTCTTGGGTTTGGTGGTGGTGTTGGAAGCTGTCTCATTTCCTGGTGGTTGATTCCCGGTCTCTGCATTGGACTGAAAATCCGAGCCTTTTCTCGAAGGGATTTGAAATGGGAATGAGGTTGGGAAGTCCATTCTCTTCCAGCACTCAACAGAATCCTGGTGCCTGCACTGGTCTGTCCTGGCAGACTGTACTGGTGGGCAGAGATTCTTGGTGCTGCTTAAGGTCTGTTTTGGGGGAATTGAGAGGAATAACTATTGTGGAATTTAAAGCTGATTCATTGACCATTAGGGTCCTTGTGATTTTGATGTGATTTATTAACTCCTGATGTGCTCTGGATTAATACTAAAGTCTGTCTCTCTCTCTCTCTCTCTTGTCAGGTTTCTGTTGCTGGGAGGGCTACTGGGAAATCATCCACATCTAAGAGTTGCACTGCCCTGTCATTGGGGGGTTAGGGTGGAGTTGGTGGGACTAAAAACACGCCCCCTTTCTCCGAAAATATCGGGGGAAAAACAGCCTCTAAACCAGAGCAAACTGGATTAATTCGGCAGCAAGATCTGGTACACCTTCTTTCTGAAGAGGGAATCTGCCACAACACACGGGACATTCCAAAGATCCCAAGGGTCAAATCTCTCAGTTGGACAACTCGGGAGGGGGCAAAGTGTGGGAAATTTAGGAAAATAAATTAAAATATAGGCAAGCGTAGTGAGGAATTCCACAAGATTAAAATAAAATCAGCTAGATTCAAACGGCCTTGTCCATCCAAATTTGGGACATTACAAGTCTGATGCTTGTGCCGTGGTTTAAGAGTAGAAGTTTTTAAAATTAAAAAGCAAACAAACTTTTTTTAACACATTAAAACTAGAAAGCATACCGAGCTTTGTACTGTCGCATAGATACCCCCAGCAGTCGTCAAAAAGAGAGTCACTGTTTAAAGCTAGACTGCATGGAGGTGAGCTGTAATAGTCTAGTGATCTCTGAATAGAACGTGATGAGTGGTAATGTGTGTGTGTAGATCAAGGCTTCACTATCTTTTCCGATTGGGTTGTAAAGGATCGTCCGATGTGGACTGACGCTCAGCCTTCCGCTCCCCTCGAGAGGCCGGATGTGGGTAGGAGAGGCTGGTGTGCAAGCCTGTATCTTGATACTGTAATGAAGCATGTCTGTACTGTCATGCTGTGGTAATGCCCTGTCAAACAATCAACTCTTTGGGTTTGTTTTTTGTGATAATGTGCTGCTGCGTTCTCTTGTCGTCTTATCCTTAAAACAAAAGTGTAAACTAAAATGGCAAGTGTTCAAAGAGAAAAACACAAACCTTTTCTAAAAAGACACTTGGTTGCACTTGTGACCTTTTTTAAAGATATTAATAATTAGCTCCGTGTAACTGAACAATTTGACCCGTGTGTCTCATTGGATACTGGTGAAGTGTTGACCTTTGACTGGACAGACCTAGGAACTGAGCAGTTTTTCGCTGCTGTGTTGGGAGATGGGAGAGGCACAACTGTTGACTAGCTCATAAGGACAGCAGGGAATTGGTGCTAGAGAGGGCAGGGGTCCGGGGGTGGGAGGGGAGTTGTGATCAGGGAGGTATATTTACTGTGGCATCTCACTTTTTAGTCAGTGCATTGGCTGGGATTTCATGTTCCCAGATTAAGCCCTTCCCATTAGAATTTTTGGCAATGATTGGTGTCAAATGCAGTGATTTCATGTTGGAAGTGCCCGCCTGCCCACCTTCTCTTTAAACCAGAAGGATCCAGATGGTCTCCTGATGTTTTGATCACCCCTGTGGCAACTTGCCCTGATTTGAAAAGCTGCAGCCTGAGGGGCAGGCCTGAAGCTGATGGACACAGCCTGGTGTAACAGCCTTGAGAATCAGGAATGATATTGGCTGCGAGCAGCTTGTGATGACATGTCTTTCTGCTTTATCTGTCGCACACCATTCATCAACAATGTTACCTTGCCGCCCAGTTTCAATCCATATTCCAGTGCCCCTGTACAATTCCTCGCCAATGTTCTGAAAAACTTTCAGCTCCCTGATTCACTGCACCATCTTTCCTCTCCATTCTGGTCACCACTGATCAACTCTGAGAGACCCACAGTGTCTCCTTTGTTTGTGTGAGCTTTGACAGTGTGTACTGCTTAACCGTGAGGGCCTTTCACCTGAACCCTGTCCTATCCGTGACATGCACCTGCTCACTATCTGGGTCTGCGACAGTATCCAGGATTGGGACAGACCAGACAGAGGACCTCTGACTGAATTGTCACAAGTTAATCGTTCATCCTGGGCTAGGAGGTCCTTTCTCAGCGCAAGGTTGTGTAACAATTTCTGCATGCACTAATTTCGGCCAGCACCTTTTGTCCCCGCTACGGAATATGTTTGACAAATTCTTCTTAACTATTTTTAACAATTGAGTGAGAAATTGGACTTGGTCTGACTTGGTTGAGTGCTGCATGACTCTTCCATCCTTCACTGAGTTGTCTGGAGATGGAGAATGCCCAGTCCTCTCATGCTATCTCGAAAAAGCGGAGGTATCTGCCATCCATGTCCAGCAGCAGTCCAGTTGTGTTTTTAATGAGTGCTGGTGTTGGAGGGTGAAGGAGCTGTCATGAAGCCACAGAGCTGTGTGTAGACCATTGTCACTGGTGCATTTTCACAACATTGGCTGAGGTTATGGATCATGTTGACGCTTCAGTATGCGATGTTGGTAGGATGGAGCTTGCTCCTAGTCACATGCTGTTATGTGGTGAATGAGGAGGAACATTGGACTGCTCATGTTAACCATCCAGTCCCAATCCTTGCAGCATGCTGACTGAGCCTTCTGTTTCCTTGCCTATTTACCTCTGAAGAATGGGGATGTCATTCCTTGTGTTTTTTTAACCTTGAGGGACCTTCAACTCTGTTCTTTTTGGTTGACATGATGGGTTTGAACTTCCTACAAACATTCCAGAAGGACCACCTTCCCCAAGCTTTGAATAGAATCACACCACTGGGATGTTGTATAGAACAGTCCAGGGATGGCTGATGCTGACACCTGGCTGCTGTAACAGATCCTGGAACTGCCCTTGAAGGAATCCTGCAGCAATGCCACTGGGCTGGAGTCGCAGGAAGCAGCTGGGGTTGACTGGGATGTTGTGGGCAGTTGATGGGTCTGGAATTTCCTATGGAAGAAAAGTGAAACTGTGATATCCTTATTTCTCCAACATGACACACAATCTTTTTTTGAACAGTGGGAAATGTCCTTGTTTTGTGTTGGTTCCAAGGAACCCTGGCCAATTCTGTGCTTGATGCTCCTGCAGTCAGTCGATTGTATGTTTGTGTGAGTCTATTAATTTATTAATGTTTGTGTTCAGCTGATAGCTGTGGCCCCTCACAGCAGCAGCATTGAAGTGAGAGTGAGACGTTGAAGATGAATGAATCTGTTCAAGGGTTCAGAGTACTCCTCTGCTTGACTCCTGGAAGCATCTAGTTGGATTAATCTGGTGGTACTTTGGGGCTGTGTGATTAGCCACTTCTGGGCTGTGAGCATTGCATGTGCAATATGGTGCTTAAATATCATTTGTAGAAATAAACTGCATTGTATCGTCTGCTAATGTAACCTGAGTATATTCTGGCAGATGAGATGAGGGATAGAGGGAGGTTTATGGGCTGAGACAGATCGGGCTGAATATTTGAGGTTTTAGTTGCTTCCACCCTGTCTCCATTCCCTGTCATTTCGATGGAAGAGAAGAGAAATCAAAAGCCTTTAGGTTCTGGATTGAAGGCAGTGGGGAGTTGGGGGGGGGGCACTGCTGCTGCAAACACAGAAGGCGAGCCCCTTTCCCATGTGTCTGTGGGGGTGGTGAGGGCCATAACTGGCAACGACAAACCATTCCCCCCAGGAGGCTGGGATATTTATTTGTGACACATTCCATTGCACCATTTTAATCTCTTTATTCAAAGTCGTTGTCCATCTCCCTGCCTTGTCTTTCTCTCTCTAACCATCTCTCTCTTTCTGTTCCTCACCTGTCTCTCCCTCTCTTGCCCTTCCTTCCATCC
Organism: Mustelus asterias; assembly: GCF_964213995.1. Lineage (NCBI taxonomy): Eukaryota > Metazoa > Chordata > Chondrichthyes > Carcharhiniformes > Triakidae > Mustelus > Mustelus asterias. Next base: position 38,836 of record NW_027592667.1, on the reverse strand, counting down.
CTCTCCTACACCCTCCCCCTCTTGCTCCCGCTTTTCCTCCTCTCTCTCGCTCCCTCCCCCATCCCCTCGCTCCCCGTCTATGGATGATTTCCCTGTCTCTCGCTCTCTCTTTCCTTCTCACTCCCCTGTCTTGGCGAGCCTTGTGTCTTGGGTTTGTCTAGATCAGATGATGTGATAGCCTCTTGTACCTGTGCTCTGTCTCTCCCTTGCTGTGAATCGTTGTGTGTTCTGGGAGGTGGGCGTTGCCACTGTTGGCATCTCTAACATTAATCACAGTGGCTTATAAGAAATGGTTTAACTTTTTTTTAATATATCCTGTCGATGGTAAATTGAAGTCCTCTGTTTACCCAGACAACTAAAACTAACCACCTTTTAATTGTTTGTTTTGGTATATTTGTGGGACTGAGTTTACAAAATGGATTATGTGTAGGAGGAATACAGTCGCATTAAACTGTGGATATGGCTTCAGGCAAAGGGAGTATCTGGGAAGCTACAGCCTTGTGCAGTTCCCTTTGCCATTCCCCACTCTTCTGTTCACCTCCTTGTCTGTATTTAATTGGTAATTCCGAGTGCCCATACTAGGAAAAATCCAAGCATTGGGCTCTGTCCAAACACAGCATTCCTTCAGTAAAACCACAGTCTTTGATCCTGGGAAGATGCCAACTGGTAATAGGGTGCAGCATCGAGAGGAACTCACTGTTTAAACCCATGGTTGTCAGGAGAGGAGGAGAGATTAGGGCAAAACCAGTCTGCACAAAGCAGCCACTGCCCCTGCCTGTTTGCAGGCAAGTTTACAAAGGTGTCCTTAAGGGAAAGTCTTCACCACATTAGCTGGAGGCAGAGGGGCTGGTGGGGGACGGAGTGAGTGGAGGGGCTGGTGGGGGACGGAGTGAGTGGAGGGGCTGGTGGGGGACGGAGTGAGTGGAGGGGCTGGTGGGGGACGGAGTGAGTGGAGGGGCTGGTGGGGGACGGAGTGAGTGGAGGGGCTGGTGGGGGACGGAGTGAGTGGAGGGGCTGGTGGGGGACGGAGTGAGTGGAGGGGCTGGTGGGGGACGGAGTGAGTGGAGGGGCTGGTGGGGGACGGAGTGAGTGGAGGGGCTGGTGGGGGACGGAGTGAGTGGAGGGGCTGGTGGGGGACGGAGTGAGTGGAGGGGCTGGTGGGGGACGGAGTGAGTGGAGGGGCTGGTGGGGGACGGAGTGAGTGGAGGGGCTGGTGGGGGACGGAGTGAGTGGAGGGGCTGGTGGGGGACGGAGTGAGTGGAGGGGCTGGTGGGGGACGGAGTGAGTGGAGGGGCTGGTGGGGGACGGAGTGAGTGGAGGGGCTGGTGGGGGACGGAGTGAGTGGAGGGGCTGGTGGGGGACGGAGTGAGTGGAGGGGCTGGTGGGGGACGGAGTGAGTGGAGGGGCTGGTGGGGGACGGAGTGAGTGGAGGGGCTGGTGGGGGACGGAGTGAGTGGAGGGGCTGGTGGGGGACGGAGTGAGTGGAGGGGCTGGTGGGGGACGGAGTGAGTGGAGGGGCTGGTGGGGGACGGAGTGAGTGGAGGGGCTGGTGGGGGACGGAGTGAGTGGAGGGGCTGGTGGGGGACGGAGTGAGTGGAGGGGCTGGTGGGGGACGGAGTGAGTGGAGGGGCTGGTGGGGGACGGAGTGAGTGGAGGGGCTGGTGGGGGACGGAGTGAGTGGAGGGGCTGGTGGGGGACGGAGTGAGTGGAGGGGCTGGTGGGGGACGGAGTGAGTGGAGGGGCTGGTGGGGGACGGAGTGAGTGGAGGGGCTGGTGGGGGACGGAGTGAGTGGAGGGGCTGGTGGGGGACGGAGTGAGTGGAGGGGCTGGTGGGGGACGGAGTGAGTGGAGGGGCTGGTGGGGGACGGAGTGAGTGGAGGGGCTGGTGGGGGACGGAGTGAGTGGAGGGGCTGGTGGGGGACGGAGTGAGTGGAGGGGCTGGTGGGGGACGGAGTGAGTGGAGGGGCTGGTGGGGGACGGAGTGAGTGGAGGGGCTGGTGGGGGACGGAGTGAGTGGAGGGGCTGGTGGGGGACGGAGTGAGTGGAGGGGCTGGTGGGGGACGGAGTGAGTGGAGGGGCTGGTGGGGGACGGAGTGAGTGGAGGGGCTGGTGGGGGACGGAGTGAGTGGAGGGGCTGGTGGGGGACGGAGTGAGTGGAGGGGCTGGTGGGGGACGGAGTGAGTGGAGGGGCTGGTGGGGGACGGAGTGAGTGGAGGGGCTGGTGGGGGACGGAGTGAGTGGAGGGGCTGGTGGGGGACGGAGTGAGTGGAGGGGCTGGTGGGGGACGGAGTGAGTGGAGGGGCTGGTGGGGGACGGAGTGAGTGGAGGGGCTGGTGGGGGACGGAGTGAGTGGAGGGGCTGGTGGGGGACGGAGTGAGTGGAGGGGCTGGTGGGGGACGGAGTGCGTGGAGGGGCTGGTGGGGGACGGAGTGCGTGGAGGGGCTGGTGGGGGACGGAGTGAGTGGAGGGGCTGGTGGGGGACGGAGTGAGTGGAGGGGCTGGTGGGGGACGGAGTGAGTGGAGGGGCAGGTGGGGGACGGAGTGAGTGGAGGGGCTGGTAGGGGACGGAGTGAGTGGAGGGGCTGGTAGGGGACGGAGTGAGTGGAGGGGCTGGTGGGGGACGGAGTGAGTGGAGGGGCTGGTGGGGGACGGAGTGCGTGGAGGGGCTGGTGGGGGACGGAGTGCGTGGAGGGGCTGGTGGGGGACGGAGTGAGTGGAGGGGCTGGTGGGGGACGGAGTGAGTGGAGGGGCTGGTGGGGGACGGAGTGAGTGGAGGGGCAGGTGGGGGACGGAGTGAGTGGAGGGGCTGGTAGGGGACGGAGTGAGTGGAGGGGCTGGTAGGGGACGGAGTGAGTGGAGGGGCTGGTAGGGGACGGAGTGAGTGGAAGGGCAGGTAGGGGATTGGGTGAGCAGGGGGGGTGCTGAGAGGGGATGGAGTGAGTGGAGGGGCCGGTTGGGGACGGAGTGAGCGGGGGAGGGGCTGGTGGGGGACGAAGTGAACGGGGGGGAGGGGGGTTTGGTAGGGGATGGAGTGAGCGGAGGGGCTGGTAGGGGACGGAGTGAAGGGAGGGGGCTGGTTGGGGATGGAGTGAGCGGAGAGGGGGGGCTGGTCGGGGATGGAGTGAGCGCGGGGGGGTTGGTAGGGGATGGAGGGGGCTGGTGGGAGACGGGGTGGGGGGGGGGATCTGGGAGGGGACGGAGTGAGCGGGGGTGGGGGACGGGGTGGGGGGGGATCTGGGAGGGGACGGAGTGAGTGAGTGGGGGGGGGATGGGGTTTCTTCACATTTATATGGATGCTGAGGGGCTGTATGATTTGGAGGGTGACCTGTTTCTAAGATGCTCTCATTGCCGAGCTGATTCATTCCCTCCCTCTCTCGTAGCAGTGTTGTGCTGTTGTTCCCTTTTACTTTGAGTTGTATATTTGTAAATGTGCAGTGTGTGTTTCCTGTAATGCGATCTGTGTAATGCCGGCCGCTTGCATCTTTTGCTCAACCGAGATTTGTTTCTCATTTTATGTATAAATTTGCTTTACTTTTTCTTATGGACTAAAATTGGTTTCTCGTGACTCTAGTTTCTATCTGTCTTGGTGTTTTTATTCCTGTTGTATGATGAAGGATAATTATCTCGACATTGTTTGGGATGTGGTTGATTCCTTCCCACTCCCCGGCTGTATTGAGTTGTCTGGGCTCTGCTGGGGCGGGTGGCCACATGTGAAACCTGCTGGAGCTCACGGGGATCCAGGCCATCGAAGCTGCAGCTCTTTCTCGTTGCAGAGATGCTGCCTGGTCTGATCTGAGCATTTAACTGGCTCCAGCTCTGAGCAACATTGAATATCTCCTGACCTCTGCTCTTGTCAGGTGAGGTTACAGCCGCATGGTATCAGAGTTTGTGAGCTGTAAGCTGCTGTTTCTACCCTCACAGCTGATGTGGAATCACAGTCACAGTAAAGCTGCGGGCGGAATAATCTCCTGAAATCCCAAAGTGCTTCCAAGTCGATGGACTGCTGGCATTCATAACAATCAAACTGGCCACTGCAATTCTGAAATAAAGTGCTGGAAAAACTCTGGTCTGGCAGCATCTGTGGAAGGAGAAATGGAGTTAACATGTTGAGTCCAATAAGGCTCTTTGGCACTGGAGGGGAAGAAATACAGTGGCTTTTATGTGGGTGAGGGGAATAGGGTCAGGTAGAATAAAATCACAATTGTTACGGTGCAGAAGGAGGCCATTTGGTCTATTGTGACTGTACTAGCTCTCGCCAGTACCATTTCCCACCCCACTTCTCCCTATCACCCTGCACATTCTTCCTCTTCAGACATTAGTCCAATTCCCTTTTCAATGCTTCAATGGAATCGGCTTCCACCAGACAGAGAGTTCCAGAACCTAACTACTCGCTGCGTAAGAGAGTCTCCTTGGATAGCCATTGCTAATTACTTTAAAACTGTCTTCTCTTCAATCTTGATCCTTTCATGAGTGGGAACTGTTTCTCTCTGTTCTGTCCAGACACCTCATGATTTTGAATACCTCCTATTAAATCTCATGTCAGCCTTCTCTCCTTAAGAACAGTCCCAATTTCTCCAGTCTTAACTTCATAATTGAAGTTCCTCGTGCATGGAACCATTCTCGTGGATCTTTTCTGCACCCTCTCCAATACTGAAGCTGAACTCTAGTGCCTTTCGTCACTTCCTGTTCTTGTTCTTTATGCCCCTATTAACGAACCCAGGTACAGTATGCATTATTAACTGCTCTCTCAACCTGTCCTGCCACCTTCAATGCTTTATGCACATATACCTCCAGGTCCCACGGCTCCTGCACCCCATTTAGAGTTCTATCCTTTAGTAATCACATTGCTATGGGTCTGGAATTGCATGTAGGCCTGTTCTGGTAATGATGACAGATTTCCTTCCCTAAAGGACATGAGTGAACCAGATGGGTTTTTACAGTAATCGACAATGGTTTGTTTCATGGTCATCAGCAGACTTTTAATTCCAGATTTTTTTTTATTGAATTCAAATGACACCAACTGATGTGGGATTTGAAGTCATGATGTGGAGATGCCAGCGTTGGACTGGGGTGAACACAGTAAGAGTTTTAACAACACCAGGTTAAAGTCCAACAGGTTTATTTGGTAGCAAATACCATTAGCTTTCGGAGCGCTGCTCCTTTGTCAGATGGAGTGGAAATCTGCTCTCAAACAGGGCACAGAGACACAAAATCAAGTTACAGAATACTGATTAGAATGCGAATCTCTACAGCCAACCAGGTCTTAAAGATACAGGCAATGTGAGTGGAGGGAGCATTGAGTACAGGTTAAAGAGATATGTATTGTCTCCAGACAGGACAGCCAGTGAGATTCTGCAAGTCCAGAAGGCAAGCTGTGGGGGTTACTGATAGTGTGACATAAACCCAACATCCCGGTTTAGGCCGTCCTCATGTGTGCGGAACTTGGCTATCAGTTTCTGCTCAGCGACTCTGCGCTGTCGTGTGTCGTGAAGGCCGCCTTGGAGAACACTTGCCCGAAGATCAGAGGCTGAATGCCCATCACCGCTGAAGTGCTCCCCCACAGGAAGAGAACAGTCTTGCCTGGTGATTGTCGAGCGGTGTTCATTCCTCCCTTGTCGTAGCGTCTGCATGGTTTCCCCAATGTACCATGCCTCAGGACATCCTTTCCTGCAGCGTATCAGGCAGAGTCGCTGAGCAGAAACTGATAGCCAAGTTCCACACACGTGAGGACGGCCTGAACTGGGATGTTGGGTTTATGTCACACTATCAGTAACCCCCACAGCTTGCCTTCTGGACTTGCAGAATCTCACTGGCTGTCCTGTCTGGAGACGATACATATCTCTTTAACCTGTGCTTAATGCTCCCTCCACTCACATTGCCTGTATCTTTAAGACCTGGTTGGCTGTAGGGATTCGCATTCTAATCAGTATTCTGTAACTTGATTTTGTGTCTCTGTGCCCTGTTTGAGAGCACATTTCCACTCCATCTGACGAAGGAGCAGCGTTCCGAAAGCTAATGGTATTTGCTACCAAATGAACCTGTTGGACTTTAACCTGGTGTTGTTAAAACTCTTACTGTGGGATTTGAACCCAGGTCCCAAAGCATTATCCTGGGTCTCAGCGTGTGTGTGCGTGCGTGCGCGCGCGTGCGCGTTCTACAAGGGAGACACTACGGTGATGTCACGTGACAGCCCTGGGACAGTGTGCTATAATCTGAGCCAAGCCTGCAATGTGACATGACGTCCATTCCCAATCTGTCTCTGTGATAGGTGCTCTTTAATTTGCCACTTCATTGTCCAGGGAATGGGAGGATTGAGTTACTAAATGCAAACTGTTGGTGCCTGAACTGTGGCATCCTGTCCTGTGTATTTTGCTCCTTGTTACATTTACTCAAACACTCGGTCACCACTTGTGGTTGCATTATACTGTAGACTACACCCAGTGCTTATCTTGACATGACTATTCTCAGGGTTGTCTGCTAAGAACTCAGTATGAAACTTGCCTGCCAGTTGTTCAGCATTCTCTCACAAATTCCTGCTCATGATCAGTTGTTTTTTGTAGTAGTTGCCTGTTGTGAGTTCTAAAGCCTCAGGCACTGCCCCTCTGAACCATAGTTAACACACCAGCATAGCAGTTAGGAATGGAGGAGGCACTTGTGCTGGCTTTATGTGGCAGCAACTCCGTCCTTTGTAAATGCAGTTACAACACAACTTGGCACAAACACCTTGTGCAAGAGATGATAAAGTAGAGAGATGCGTAACTGGTTCATACGAACGAGGAGTAGGCCATTCGGCCCCTCCAGCCTGCGGTACTATTTAATAAGATCATGGCTGATTGGAGAGTATAGGATCATCACACACGGCGTCCTCACTCTGCCTTTCCAATAAAATAAGCCAATCACTGAAGCTGCTAGAATCTGAAACTAAAACCGCGTGCTGAAACTGCAGCTGGTCAAACTTTGGGGGCTAGTTAATTTTTCAGCTCGGTAGCTAATGACAGGACAGTGACCTGCAATGTTAATTTGAACTTCCTCTCTCACACCGGAGCAGTTCCACCATTCTGTTTTTATTTGATGTTTGGTTTCCACTTGTAGGAAGGATGGTGTCTGGTTGGCACTCTCTATCAGCCTGTCGGTGTTGAAAAAAATGCACTGCTCAGACCAGCAATACCACGTGCCTTTCACATGGTGCACTTCACAACAGCATCACAAAGCAACAGATTTACCCCAAGGAGCCACATGAGCTCTCAGCGAAAATGACCAATACCTTGTTCCTGATATTCGGGTAATGATAATGGTGGATATCAGTTATCTAAGTGCCGGGTGTGATTGGAAGCCCAGCACTGGGTCAGATATGACCCCCGAGTTGGAACAATCTGATTCGTGGAGAGAAATGGCCATGGGAAAGTACTTGCAGTCAACCCAGTCAGATGGTGATTTGGATTGACTCTGAGTTAGTGAATGGAAAAAATCAACCCATCCCATTGGCTTTTGAGTAGGTCATTAATCCTCTGAGCCTGCTCCACCAAATCTTGTACTCAGTTTTGAATATATTCAATGCCCCAGCCTCCACTTCTTTCTGGGGCTGAGAATTCCACAAACTTCTGAGAAAATAAATCCTATCTCCATCTTAAAAGGGAAACCTCTTCTCCTTAAACTGTCCCTTGGTTCCAGTGTCTTCAAGACTAGAACAAGGGGAAGAGTATCTACAAGACTGCGCTCCAGCTCCTTCATGATCTCTATCATCTAGAACACAAAGGTAACTAGCTACATGGGAACACCCAAGTTTCCCCACCCGATCTCACCACTTTGAATTGAGAATATGTCGCCACGTCTTCACCGTAAATGATGATGCTGGAACCCTCTCCCAAACAGCACTGTGGGTCTACTTACACAACATGCACTACAGCAATCCAAGAAAGTGACTCACCATCACCTTCTCAAGGGCAATTAAGAACAGGAGTAGGCCATTCAGCCTGTTGACCCTGCTTCCCCGTTCGAGTTAGATCATCGCTGATCATCATCACCATGTTCTCTCCCTATCCTTCAATGTAACTAGTCTCAGTATCTGTTTTAAACAATAGATGTTCAATAAACGCTGGTCTTGCCGGCAACACTCATCCACAAATGGATTTTAAAAATAAAATTGAATTCCTCGTGTAACTGGATGCAGTGGAGATTGATGCCTGGGATGACATGGCTGGCTTATGAGGAAAGATTGAGCCAATACGTACTGAGATTTTTAAAATGTTGGGTGGTCTCGTTGAAAGCTAGAGACTCCAAAAGCTTGACAGGGCCGCTGCTGAGAGGATGATTTGTTCTCAAACTAAGGGGCACAGTTTCAGCATAAGGAGTCGTCCATTTAAGGTTGAGATGCAGAATTCCATCCTGAAGGTTGTGAAGCTTTGGCGTTTTCTAGTCTGTGGAGCCGGGAGGGGGGACGTCCTCTCAGCGTCCACCTGTTAAACCTCCTCCACGATTTTCTGTTTCAGTAAGATCGCCTCTGGCACCTACACTTGTTTCCTATGAATGTGTAAGATGGTCCTTTGCTGAAAAGGACTGTCTCCTCAAAAAAGGACTTTTACTGTCAGGTTATAAGCTTCTCACTGAATTGAATCTCAGAATTCTTACAGCACAGAGGGAGGCCATCCAGTCCATCGTGTTAGCACCAGCTCTGGATGAAAGAGCTGAATGCCAGATGGGAGGTGAGAATGACTGCATTTGGAATCAATGGAAATCAGTTCGGGGGGGGGGGGGGGGGGGGGGTGGGTGGCACATTGGTGCCACACAAGTGCCAGGCAGTGACCATCTCCAACAGGAAAGGATCTACCCATTGGCCCTTGACAGCCAGTGGCATTACTATTGCTGAATTCCCCCACTATCAACATTCTAGGGTTTACCATTGACCAGAAACTGAACTGGACTAGCCATATAAACGCTGTGTAAATACTAGCTACCAGAGCAGTTCAAAGACTAGGAATACTGTGGCGGATAACTTATCCCTGCCACCTCTCCCACACACACGCACACATGCCCACCGTCTACAAGGCACAAGTCAGGAGTGTGATGGAATACTCTCCATTTGCTTGGATGAGTGCAGCTCCCACAATACCATCCAGGACAAAGCCCACTATCCCTGCCACAAACATTCGATCCCTCCACCATCATCGAACAGTAGCAGCCCTGGGTACTATCTACAAGATGCACTGCAGGAACTCATGATGGTTCCTTCGGCAGCACCTTCTAAATCCATGATCACTACCAACTCGAAGAACATGCAGCAGGTACCTGGGAACACCTCCACTTGCAAGTTCCCCCAGAAAATTATTCCCCATCCTGACTTGGAAAGATATCACTGTCACTGGATCAAAATCCTGGAATTCCCTCCCGAATAACACCCAGTCTAAGAGGGCAGCTCACCACCACCTTCTAAAGGGTAACTAGAGATGGGAAATAAATGCTGGTCTAGCCAGTGACTTTTGAAAGATGAACAATTCCCTTAGTGCCGTTCCCCTGCCTTCTCCCTGGAACCCTGCACATTCTTCCTTAGATGCACTACAGCTGAAAGATCTTAGACATAAACCTTCCTCCATTGCGCCTCTGCAGCGGCTGCTCTAAGTCTGCAACACTCAGTCAGGGACAACTCTTTGTCCCGGAAAACCAACAAGTTTCAGGCAGACCAAAGAGCGTCTTTCACCAAGTTGATGATCCTCCAGCAGCAGCTGATGTCTGCGTTGGAGTGCATCCCTGATAACAGCCCGTAGAGCACAGAGTCCCTGTCCCTGGGAACAGCCCGTAGACACAGAGTCCCTGTCCCTGGGAACAGCCCGTAGACACAGAGTCCCACGTCCCTGGGAACAGCCCATAGAGCACAGAGTCCCTGTCCCTGGGAACAGCCCGTAGACACAGAGTCCCCATCCCTGGGAACAGCCCCTAGAGCAGAGTCCCTGTCCCTGGGAACAGCCCGTAGAGCGCAGAGTCCCACGTCCCTGGGAACAGCCCATAGAGCACAGAGTCCCTGTCCCTGGGAACAGCCTGTAGAGCGCAGAGTCCCACGTCCCTGGGAACAGCCCATAGAGCACAGAGTCCCACGTCCCTGGGAACAGCCCGTAGAGCACAGAGTCCCACGTCCCTGGGAACAGCCCGTAGAGCACAGAGTCCCTGTCCCTGGGAACAGCCCATAGACACAGAGTCCCCGTCCCTGGGAACAGCCCGTAGAGCACAGAGTCCCCGTCCCTGGGAACAGCCCATAGACACAGAGTCCCCGTCCCTGGGAACAGCCCATAGACACAGAGTCCCTGTCCCTGGGAACAGCCCGTAGACACAGAGTCCCCGTCCCTGGGAACAGCCCATAGACACAGAGTCCCCATCCCTGGGAACAGCCCCTAGAGCAGAGTCCCCGTCCCTGGGAACAGTCCGTAGACACAGAGTCCCTGTCCCTGGGAACAGCCCGTAGACACAGAGTCCCCGTCCCTGGGAACAGCCCGTAGACACAGAGTCCCCGTCCCTGGGAACAGCCCGTAGAGCACAGAGTCCCCGTCCCTGGGAACAGCCCGTAGACACAGAGTCCCCGTCCCTGGGAACAGCCCGTAGAGCACAGAGTCCCCGTCCCTGGGAACAGCCCGTAGAGCACAGAGTCCCCGACCCTGGGAACAGCCCGTAGACACAGAGTCCCCGTCCCTGGGAACAGCCTGTAGAGCACAGAGTCCTGCACCACGGAGCTGCTTAGGATGAACCTTAACAAAAACCACCTCAGGTGTGCAGAGGGATTGAGACTCCAGGTGTGTAGGAAGGATCTAACAGGGAGGGACTTTCTCACCACCATCCAAGCTTCATTTTGGTGCTTGTTTGAAAGTTCTGGTGATGGGGCATTCTGACAAATGGGTTTGAAGTTCTGCTCATAGAAACCACCTGACAGGATCCACCATCTCCTTTTCCTGTAGGGCCTCTAGGGCATTACATGCTGACCATGCCTGATAGACCTCTGGACAGAGGTATTCCTCTGTGTAAATTCTTCCACTAGGTACAGGTGGTGTAGTACGGTCCAACTACTTGGAGTGTTCTGCAGCAGCATGGACAGACCCATCCATCACAAAACCAGGGTCAGGTAGAACCCCAGCAGGTGTGTACCGAGAATCGATACACAGCTTGATGCAGCCAGACGCCAAGGTGGCCATCAGGGTGAGGGCAGTGTCAGATCTGTTTTTGTCTCCCTTTATCTTGAGGTTTGTACATCATTTCCTGTGGCCGTGGGCCACTTTGACATCCAGATAAAGTGGAAGATGGCTCAGTGATTGCCACAGCGCAGGGCTGATGAATGGACCAGACCAGCGCCACTGAGAGTGCCTCATAGCTGATAACCAGATGGAGAGGGAATGTCACTCCCACATGGCCAGCTTCTGTTTGACCATAACTACTCCTTCCAGTTTCTTATGCCCTGGTCCCTCCGAACCACATGCCCAGCACCTTCAGTCGGCCTGACCTGGATAAATATGGAATCCTTCAAGACTCCCTCTCTTGGCCTGAATGAAATGAACAAAATGCACAACACAGTTTTCAGTACCCTACACTGGATGATATGTAGCTCAGAAAGAGAGTATTTATAATCTACTGAACTTCAACCCTCTTTAAATATGTTACAGTGGCTTGTAATTGAAGAAGAATTCATAGCCAATTTGTGCGTAGCTAATTGGAATGAAAACCTGCTTTAATGAGTGATGGACTTGTAATCAAAGGTGTTTCTCCGCATACATTCTTGCACTAGAACAGGTGGTGTAGCACGGTCCAACTACTTGGAGCGTTATGCAGCAGCATGGACAGACGCATCCGTTACAAAACCAGGATCAGATAGAACCTATTGGCCAGAACATCAGGGGAGAATGCTCCCTGCTCTTCAAATAGCCAAACAGAGGGGTCAGAGAGACAGACCTCACTTTGAAGTAAAAGTAAACTGCTGGAATAGGAATGCTCCTCAATTTAAGGATGTCTCCTCCAACAGGGCGACTCCCTCAGTCCTGCAAAGATGCACTTTCACAGACTTCATTAATGAACACAAAAGGTATTGATGAATGAGAATTGTCCACTAGCCACATGGCTACAGCTAGCTCCCTACATGTCTCCTGCCTCAGAGGGCTCCAGCCCCTGGGTGATTCCCCAATTGGTCCCCCAAGCAGGGTGACCTTTAAAAGGGACAATCACCGCAAAGTGTCAGCCAAATTTCAACCCACAAGCTCCTGGCCAGTGGGCCGGCTGCAGTAGAAGCTGGGCCTGGAGGCCAGTGTGAAGAGGCCAGGGGCAATTACAACTCTTTAGGGGGAAGAGGCATAAGGAGCTGCCTGAGGGCGTTGGGGGAATGGAGGGAGTGGAGAAACTCAGCAATGTCCAGATAGCCTGTAAGAAGTCTCACAACACCAGGTTAAAGTCCAACAGGTTTATTTGGTAGCAAAAGCCACTAGCTTTCGGAGCGCTGCCCTTCATCAGGTGAGTGGGAGTTCTGTTCACAAACAGGGCATATAAAGACACAAACTCAATTTACAAGATAATGGTTGGAACATGAGTCTTTACAGGTAATCAAGTCTTAAAGGTACAGACAATGTGAGTGGAGAGAGGGTTAAGCACAGGTTAAAGAGATGTGTATTGTCTCCAGCCGGGACAGTTAGTGAGATTTTGCAAGCTTAGGCAAGTCATGGGGGTTACAGATAGTGTGACATGAACCCAAGATCCCGGTTGAGGCCGTCCTCATGTGTGCGGAACTTGGCTCTCAGTCTCTGCTCAGCGACTCTGCGTTGTCGTGTGTCGTGAAGGCCGCCTTGGAGAACGTTTCCCGAAGATCAGAGGCCGAATGCCCGTGACCGCTGAAGTGCTCCCCGACAGGAAGAGAACAGTCTTGCCTGGTGATTGTCGAGCAGTGTTCATTCATCCGTTGTCGTAGCGTCTGCATGGTTTCCCCAATGTACCATGCCTCGGGACATCCTTTCCCGATAGCCTGGCTCAGGGGGAGAGCAGCCTTAGTCTTAGATAATTCACTGGGATATTTTAAGGGTTGTACATGAATTTTGTGGGATTTTTTAAGGGATTTAATGGGATAATGTTTTCTTTGCATTTTAAGAGATACTTATTGCTTTTTATGATTTATTTAATGTCATGTTTTATTTTGAAGGATATTTATTTTATTGGATGTTTATATTTTTATGATTTATTTACTGAGATGTTTTTTGAGGGATATTTATTTAGGGGTTTTATGATTTATTTAATGGTTTATTTGATGTGTTAATTATTTTGAGGGATTTTTATTTAATTTGAAGGGTTATTTCTGGGGTTTCCTGTTCTGGTTTCCAGGAGCAGTAACCCCGGGCGTCGCTTCGTCCATCATGGTCGGTCCTCCAATCAGATGCGGGGGCGGGCCCCTAGGGTCATGTGACCTGGGCACTTGCGTCACTGAGCTGACGCAATGAGGCGGCGCCAGGCTGTCACGTGGTCTTTGTGACGCACTCAGACTGCGCCGCCGGCGGGCGGAGCCGGGATGCGGAAGCGGAGGGCGGGCCTAAGGTAGCGGAAAAACCCCCCGGCTTCACTCCGAGGGCGGGCCCGGCCCGGCCCCTGGAGAGGCCAAACTGCAGCGGGGGTAGAGCCCGGGCATCGGGGGAGGAGTCAGCGCGGGGGGAGGAGTCAGCGCGGGGGAGGGGTCAGTGCGGGGGAGGGGTCAGCGCGGGGGGAGGGGTCAGCGCGGGGGGAAGGGGTCAGCGCGGGGGGGAGGGGTCAGCGCGGGGGGGAGGGGTCAGCGCGGGGGGGAGGGGTCAGCGCGGGGGGGAGGGGTCAGCGTGGGGGGGAGGGGTCAGCGCGGGGGGAGGGGTCAGCGCGGGGGGAGGGTCCCCAGGGTCGGTGAGGGGTCACTGGGGGAAGGGTCCCTGGGGTCGGCGAGAGGTCACCGGGGGGTAGGGTCCCTGGGGTCGGTGAGCGATCAGTTGGGGGGGGGGGTGGGGAGTGTAGGGTTCCCGGGGTCGGCGAGAGGTCACCGGGGGGTAGGGTCCCTGGGGTCGGTGAGCGATCAGTTGGGGGGGGGGGGGGGTGGGGGAGTGTAGGGTTCCCGGGGTCGGCGAGAGGTCACCGGGGGGTAGGGTCCCTGGGGTCGGTGAGCGATCAGTTGGGGGGGGGGGGTGGGGAGTGTAGGGTTCCCGGGGTCGGCGAGAGGTCACGGGGGGGAAGTGTCCCTGAGGTCGGTGAGCAGTCAGCGGGGGGAGTAGGGTCCCTAGGATCGACTAAGGAAAGGGGGGGGGTCGGCGAGGGGGTGAAGGGTCCCTAGGGTTGGCGAGGGGTCACCGGGGGGTGAAGGTCCCCGAGAGGAAGGGAGCAGGGGATAGCATCCCTAGGGTCGCTGAGGGAGTGGAGGTGTACAGCCCGGGGTCGCTGAGGGAGCGGAGGTGTACGGCCCGGGGTCGCTGAGGGAGCAGAGATGTACGGCCCTGGCGTCACTGAAGGAACAGAGGTGTAGGACCCCAGGGTCACTGAGGGGAAGGGTCCCTGGTGTCCTTTTCAAATGGTTATTTTGTTCCCTTTGGGAGTTCCTATTGAAGGTGTTTAAAAGGCAGCACCTTCCTGATCGCAGGCCACACCTCTTCATGTTGGTTGTTTCACCATTGATGCCTTTGCATCAACGTTCTCTCATCACCCACCCACCTCTTTCAAATTGACCCCATCAAACTTTGAACATCCTGTTGAACCTCTTGTTCTTCTATGAACACAGAATTTGTGGTGTAAGAGCTACCCGTCTCTGTAGGTCCCGCTGATTTCAGGATATTCCATTCATTTATTTTGTACCATGATCGAGTGAAGATCATTGGAGTGTCAAAAGATCTCTTTGTGTCTTAAACTTGGGGAAAAATGCTTCCTGAGCTTTGTTGATAGTTCTGATGACCGAGACAGGGTCTTAGAATGAAATCCTCGCTTCCACCCAGGACAAGTGATTCTCTCTCTGCAAGACAGGCTGTCAGGATCAGCACCAGTCAAGCTGATGAAATGCACTGCCATGAAGCGTCTTGTGAACGGATTGTCCAAAGACCTTGACCAGAATATGATACAGGAGTAGGCCATTTGGCCCATCAAACCTGCTCTACCATTCAATGAGATCATGGCTGGTCAGATTGTGGCTTTAATTCCACTTTCCTGCCTGACCCCCATAACCGTCGCCTCCTTTGTCATAGTCATAAAGTCATATGGTGCAGAAAAGTCCTTCAGCCCATCGAGTCTCCACCAACAATAACTACCACTAAAGATGCGCCAATCCCATTTTCCTGCACTTGTCCCATATCCTTGACTGTTACGATATTTTAAGTGCTCACCCAAATATAAAAGGTTGTAAGGTTTCCAGCTTCCACTACCTTCCCAGGCAGTGCATTCCAGATTGCCATCATCATCTGAGTGAAAAAGCTTTTTCTCAAATCCCCTCTGAATCTCCTGTCCCTCACCCTAACACTATGCCTCTTGTGATTGATCCCTCAACCAAGGGAAACAGCTGCTCCCTATTCACTCTGTCCATACCCCTCATAATCTTATACACCTCACTCACGTTCCCCCCTCAGCCTTCTCTGCTCCAAAGAAAGCAATCCAAGCCTATCCAGTCTCTCCTTATATCTCAAATGCTGCATCCCAGGCAACATCCTGGTGAACCTCCTCTGTACCCCATCTGGTGCTATCACATCCTTGTAGATCATTTGTAGATCAAAAATCTGTCTAACTTGGCCTTGAATACATTCAATGTTCCAGCCTCTACTACTCTCTGGGGAAGAACATTCCAAACCCAAAGACTTTGAGAAAATAACTTTTTCTGCATGTGTTTTAAACAGGAGTCCTCTTACCGAGTTCTAGATTTGCGCCACGATGGGCAACAGGCTGTCAACAATCTGATTGACTTTAGCCAGCAGCTGCTTTCCTGGATTCACATTGAAGTCTGGTTTGTTTTTGCAGCTTCAGTTCCACTGAGATTGGAGCAGTGAACGTGTGATGATGAGTGAGCTGTGTGACGGCACCAGCTCCCATCCTCCTCAAACTGGGGCCGAATCAGAGCTGGAGCAGGAGGATGAGCTGGAGATCCAGGCCCAGGAGTATGTGGACCGGGTACGGAACCCGGAAATGTCTGGTCCCAGGCCACAAAGCTGCCTCCCACAGTCGAGCAGCGAGTCGCAGCCCCGAAGCAGCAAATCCAGTGCATGCGACCTGAGCGTCAAACTGCGGTCCAGCCAGGTGCTGCCTGGAGACAGCAGACAGTCAGGCCTGCTGTCCCTGCCCTGGGAGCTGGTACTAGAGATCTGCTCATACCTGGACGCCAGGTTTGTGCTTGGAGTTCTTCCACTGGTTTGTCGAACTTTTCAGTGTGTCCTAACTGACCACGTGACTTGGAGAATCCGAGCGCAGAAGATCCTTGGGCAGAGCTACCCCGTGTTGGAAGGTTTGTAAACTGCACAAAGGTCAATGTTCTCTCCACTTATCACTCACTCTGTTTCAGTTCCCTCCACAGTCCCCTCATCCCATCCCCTCGTCCTGTCCCCCTCGTCCCGTCCCCCTCGTCCCGTCCCCCTCGTCCCGTCCCCCACATCCCGTCCCCCGCGTCCCGTCCCCATGTCCCGTCCCGTCCCCATGTCCCGTCCCGTCCCGTCCCCCCCATCCCATCCCCTCGTCCCGTCCCCCACATCCCGTCCCCCCCCGTCCCGTCCCCCCCCCGTCCCATCCCCCCCCGTCCCGTCCCCCCCCGTCCCGTCCCCCCCCCGTCCCGTCCCCCCCCCCGTCCCGTCCCCCCCCGTCCCGTACCCCCCCCCGTCCCGTCCCCCCCCCCGTCCCGTCCCCCCCCCCGTCCCGTCCCCCCCCCCGTCCCGGTCCCCCCCCGTCCCGGTCCCCCCCCGTCCCGGTCCCCCCCCGTCCCGGTCCCCCCCCGTCCCGGTCCCCCCCCGTCCCGTCCCCCCCCGTCCCGTCCCCCCCCGTCCCGTCCCCCCCCGTCCCGTCCCCCCCTCGTCCCGTCCCCCCCCCGTCCCGTCCCCCCCCCCGTCCCGTCCCCCCCCCCCCGTCCCGTCCCCCCCCCGTCCCGTCCCCCCCCCCCGTCCCGTCCCCCCCCCCGTCCCGTCCCCCCCCCGTCCCGTCCCCCCCCCCGTCCCGTCCCCCCCCCCGTCCCGTCCCCCCCGCCCGTCCCGTCCCCCCCCCCCGTCCCGTCCCCCCCCCCCGTCCCGTCGCCCCCCCGTCCCGTCCCGTCCCCCGTCCCGTCCCCCCCCGTCCCGTCCCCCCCCCGTCCCGTCCCCCCCCCGTCCCGTCCCCGTCCCCCCCCCGTCCCGTCCCCGTCCCCCCCCCGTCCCGTCCCCGTCCCGTCCCCGTCCCCCCCCCGTCCCCCCCCCGTCCCGTCCCGTCCCCCCCCCGTCCCGTCCCGTCCCCCCCCCGTCCCGTCCCCCCCGCCCCCCGTCCCGTCCCCCCCCCCGTCCCGTCCCCCCCCCCCGTCCCGTCCCCCCCCCCCGTCCCGTCCCCCCCCCCCCGTCCCGTCTCCCCCCCCCCCCCCCCGTCCCGTCCCCCCCCCGTCCCGTCCCCCCCCGGTCCCGTCCCGTCCCCCCCCCGGTCCCGTCCCCCCCCGTCCCGTCCCCCCCCCGTCCCGTCCCCCCCCGTCCCGTCCCCCCCCCGTCCCGTCCCCCCCCCGTCCCTTCCCCCCCCCGTCCCGTCCCCCCCCCGTCCCGTCCCCCCTCCGTCCCGTCCCCCCTCCCCCGTCCCGTCCCCCCTCCCCCGTCCCGTCCCCCCTCCCCCGTCCCGTCACCCCTCCCCCGTCCCGTCCCCCCTCCCCCGTCCCGTCCCCCCTCCCCCGTCCCGTCCCCCCTCCCCCGTCCCGTCCCCCCCCCCGTCCCGTCCCGTCCCCCCCCGTCCCGTCCCCCCCCCGTCCCGTCCCCCCCCCGTCCCGTCCCCCCCCCCGTCCCGTCCCGTCCCATCCCCCCCCGTCCCGTCCCATCCCCCCCGTCCCCCCTCGTCCCGTCCCGTCCCCCCCCGTCCCGTCCCCCCCGTCCCGTCCCCCCCCGTCCCGTCCCGTCCCATCCCCCCCCGTCCCGTCCCATCCCCCCCGTCCCCCCTCGTCCCGTCCCGTCCCCCCCCGTCCCGTCCCCCCCCGTCCCGTCCCCCCCCCGTCCCGTCCCCCCCCCGTCCCGTCCCCCCCCCCCCCTCCGTCCCGTCCCCCCCCCCCCCTCCGTCCCGTCCCCCCCCGTCCCGTCCCGTCCCCCCCCCCCCGTCCCCCCCCCGTCCCCCCCCCCCCCCCCCCCCCCCGTCTCCCCCCGTCCCGTCTCCCTCCGTCCCGTCTCCCCCGTCCCGTCCCCCCCGTCCCGTCCCCCCCGTCCCGTCCCCCCCGTCCCGTCCCCCCCGTCCCCCCCGTCCCCCCCGTCCCGTCCCCCCCGTCCCGTCCCCCCCGTCCCGTCCCGTCCCCCCTGTCCCGTCCCCCCCGTCCCGTCCCCCCCGTCCCGTCCCCCCCGTCCCGTCCCCCCCGTCCCGTCCCCCCGGTCCCGTCCACCCCGTCCCGTCCCCCCCGTCCCGTCCCCCCCGTCCCGTCCCCCCCGTCCCGTCCCCCCCGTCCCGTCCCCCCCGTCCCGTCCCCCCGGTCCCGTCCACCCCGTCCCGTCCCCCCCGTCCCGTCCCCCCCGTCCCGTCCCCCCCGTCCCGTCCCCCCCGTCCCGTCCCCCCCGTCCCGTCCCCCCCGTCCCGTCCCCCCCGTCCCGTCCCCCCCGTCCTGTTCCCTCCATTCCGTCCCGTCCCCTCCATTCCGTCCCTTCCCGTCCCCCCCATCCGTCCCCCCCATCCGTCCCCACCGTCCCGTCCCCCCCGTCCCGTCCCATCCCCCCCGTCCCGTCCCCCCCGTCCCGTCCCATCCCCCCCGTCCCGTCCCGTCCCATCCCCCCCGTCCCGTCCCATCCCCCCCGTCCCGTCCCGTCCCCCCCGTCCCGTCCCGTCCCATCCCATCCCCCCCGTCCCGTCCCGTCCCATCCCACCCGTCCCGTCCCGTACCATCCCCTTCACACTCACAGTCCCCCTGGTCCGTGGGTGAAATGTGGGTGGGAGAAAACTTAGCTTCGGCAAAGAACGATCATAAATTTGAAGGGACTGTGTGCGGTGAATGTGGAGGGGATGAGAGGAGGGAGGTGAGGGAGGAGGGAGATGAGGGTGAGGGCGGAAGGGGATGAGGAGGGTGAGGGTGGAGGGGGATGAGGGTGAGGGCGGGGGGGATGAGGGTGATGGTGGAGGGAGATGAGGGGGCGGAGGGGATGAGGGCGGAGGGTGTGAGGGCGGAGGGAGATGAGGGTGATGGGGTGAGGGTGGAGGGAGATGAGGGTGAGGGTGGAGGGTGTGAGGGTGAGGGGGGTGAGGGCGGAGGGAGATGAGGGTGAGGGTGGAGGGAGATGAGGGTGAGGGCGGAGGGGGATGAGGGTGATGGGGTGAGGGTGGAGGGGGGTGAGGGCGGAGGGGGATGAGGGTGACGGGGTGAGGGTGGAGGGAGATGAGGGTGAGGGCGGAGGGGGATGAGGGTGGAGGGAGATGAGGGTGAGGGCGGAGGGGGATGAGGGTGACGGGGTGAGGGTGGAGGGAGATGAGGGTGAGGGCAGGGGGGTGAGGGTGGAGGAAGGTGAGGGCGGAGGGAGGTGAGGGCGGAGGGAGGTGAGGGCGGAGGGGGATGAGGGTGATGGGGTGAGGGTAGAGGGAGATGAGGGTGAGGGCGGAAGGGGATGAGGGTGAGGGCAGAGGGGGATGAGGGTGAGGGCGGAGGGAGATGGGGGTGAGGGCGGAGGGAGATGGGGGTGAGGGCGGAGGGAGATGGGGGTGAGGGCGGAGGGAGATGGGGGTGAGGGCGGAGGGGGATGGGGGTGAGGGCGGAGGGGGATGGGGGTGAGGGCGGAGGGAGATGGGGGTGAGGGCGGAGGGAGATGGGGGTGAGGGCGGAGGGAGATGGGGGTGAGGGCGGAGGGAGATGGGGGTGAGGGCGGAGGGGGATGGGGGTGAGGGCGGAGGGGGATGAGGGCGGAGGGGGTGGAGGGGGCAGAGGGGGATGAGGGTGACGGAGTGAGGGTGGAGGGGGGTGAGGGCGGAGGGAGATGGGGGTGAGGGCGGAGGGAGATGGGGGTGAGGGCGGAGGGAGATGGGGGTGAGGGCGGAGGGAGATGGGGGTGAGGGCGGAGGGAGATGGGGGTGAGGGCGGAGGGGGATGAGGGTGAGGGCAGAGGGGGATGAGGGTGAGGGCGGAGGGGGATGGGGTGAGGGCGGAGGGGGATGGGGTGAGGGCGGAGGGGGATGAGGGTGAGGGCGGAGGGGGATGGGGTGAGGGCGGAGGGGGATGAGGGTGACGGGGTGAGGGTGGAGGGGGGTGAGGGCAGAGGGAGATGGGGGTGAGGGCGGAGGGAGATGGGGGTGAGGGCGGAGGGAGATGGGGGTGAGGGCGGAGGGGGATGAGGGTGAGGGCGGAGGGGGATGAGGGTGAGGGCGGAGGGGGATGAGGGTGAGGGCGGAGGGGGATGAGGGTGAGGGCGGAGGGGGATGGGGTGAGGGCGGAGGGGGATGAGGGGGATGAGGGTGACGGGGTGAGGGTGGAGGGGGGTGAGGGCGGAGGGAGATGGGGTGAGGGCGGAGGGAGATGGGGGTGAGGGCGGAGGGAGATGGGGGTGAGGGTGGAGGGAGATGAGGGTGAGGGCGGAGGGAGATGGGGGTGGAGGGAGATGGGGGTGAGGGCGGAGGGAGATGGGGGTGAGGGCGGAGGGAGATGGGGGTGAGGGCGGAGGGAGATGAGGAGGGTGAGGGTTGGATTCCGGCCAGACCTGCCTCTGTTGAAATTTGTTGCTCTTTAAATAGGAAAGGAATTTGATTGGCCGACTGCGTGCATTGAGCTTGAGGAGCATCTCTCCCATTGGTCAGGCAGTAATCCCAAGGTGGAACATTTCTCCCTCAATGACGGACATTTTGCCTCCGTGGATTCGGTGCTGCTGATCCAGGTGCTGCTGCTGTCAATGTCCTTCCGACTGATCCCCCTGAACGTGTGTGTCTGCCTGGGTGTGTGTGTGTGTCTGCCTGGGTGTGTGTGTGTGTCTGCCTGGGTGTGTCTGCCTGGGTGTGTGTGTGTGTCTGCCTGGGTGTGTGTGTGTCTGTGTCTGCCTGGGTGTGTGTGTGTGTCTGTGTCTGCCTGCCTGTGCCTGTGTGTGAGTCCTCCCCAGGGCTTTGTCGCTCTGTGCGTTGCCAGAGTATCTATCGGCTTCTATGGATACACAGCAGCTTCCTGCTGTTTGCTAAGATCTGTACCAATTCCCGTTTCTTCATGTCCTTCAGAATGCTTCACTGTGTGTCTCGGGATCGAGGGATCGGAATGTCAACATCTGGGACCTGAGGCACTTGGGGAAGGATGGGGAGAAGGTGCTGGTGAAAACGCTCGGAGACCAACCACGGGGAACACACAGGGTGAGGACAGCGGCGGCACGCAGCCAGATCTCTGCATTGTGGAGAAAGTACTGCTTGCTATGTGGCAAGTGCAGATCCCCGCTGGTTTGCCATTGTCTTTATCAACCCTAATACATTCTCAACACCCCTCCCCACTCCTTCACACAGGCTGCAGGAGACACACCGTAAGCTTGTATTGCAACTGGAGGAATCTCCAGGAGATCTCCTGGGGCAGGGGTGAGTATGAATAATCTGTCGACTGAGCCCCCTACTGGGTGAGGAAATCATTCACCTTTAGAAAGATTGCATCATTCATTAAACCAAGGCCTCAACGTCCCTCACAGATTCCAAAGCAGGAGGTGGGCCGCTCTCTCTCAGGATAACACAAACAGAAAATGCTGGATAAACTCAGTAAGTCTGTCAGCGTCTCTGGAGAGAGAAACAGAGTTAATGTTTTTAGTCTGTCTGACTCTGCTTCAGAACCCTAGCATCCTAAAGGAGGTAGATACGGAGAGAGTGGATGTGTTGACTGGAATTTTCCAAAAATCCTTCTCTGGGGAAATACCAGAAGGTTGGAAAACTGCCAATGTGACACCCCTATTCGAAAAGGCCAATTAGCCCAACATCTATTGTTGGAAAAACGTTGGAATTAATTATTAAGGAAATAAATACGCAGAGGGACCTGGGTGTGCAAGTCCACAGATCCTTGAAGGTGACGTCACAGGTGGAGAAGGTGGCGAAGAAGGCATATGGCATGCTTGCCTTTATAGGACGGGGCATAGAGTATAAAAGTTGGGGTCTGATGTTGCAGATGTATAGAACGTTGGTTCGGCCGCATTTGGAATACTGCGTCCAGTTCTGGTCGCCACTCTACCAGAAGGACTTGGAGGCTTTGGAGAGAGTACAGAGGAGGTTTACCAGGATGTTGCCTGGTATGGAGGGGCTTAGTTATGAGGAGAGATTGGGTAAACTGGGGTTGTTCTCCCTGGAAAGACGGAGGATGAGGGGAGACTTAATAGAGGTGTATAAAATTATGAAAGGCATAGATAGGGTGAACGGTGGGAAGCTTTTCCCCAGGTCGGTGGTGACATTCACGAGGGGTCATAGGTTCAAGATGAAGGGGGGGAGTTTTAACACAGATATCAGAAGGACATATTTTACACAGAGGGTGGTGGGGGCCTGGAATGCGCTGCCGGGCAAGGTGGTGGAGGCGGACACACTGGGAACGTTTAAGACTTATCTAGATAGTCATATGAACGGAGTGGGAATGGAGGGATACAAAAGAATGGTCTAGTTTGGACCAGGGAGCGGCACAGGCTTGGAGGGCCGAAGGGCCTGTTCCTGTGCTGTATTGTTCTTTGTTCTTTGTTCAATAGCAGCACATTTGGAAATTCAGAATCTAATCAAGCAGCATGGCTTCATCATGTCTGACTAATTTATTAGAGTTTTTCGGGGAAGTCTCAACCAGAGTGGATAGAGGGAACCCAGTGATGTGTTATATTTGAGCTTCCAGAAGGTATTCAACAAGGTACCTCACAAAAGGTTAAGTCATAAGAGTGCATGGACGTATTATATTGGCATGGATAGAGAATTGGCTGATGGGCAGGAAACAGCGAGTGGGGATAAGGGGTTCTTTTTCAGGTTGGTGACCTGTAACCAGTGGAGTTCCACAGGGATCAGTGCTGGGGCAGCACAGTGGTTAGCGCTGCTGCCTCACAGCTCCAGGGGACCCAGGTTCATTTCCGGCCTTGGGTCACTGTCTGTGTGGAGCTTGCACGTGCTCCCCGTTTCTGCATGGGTTTCCTCCGGGTGCTCCGGTTTCCTCCCACAGTCCAATGGCCTACTCCCTGTCCCTATTTCTTATGGTCTTATGCTTAACTCTGTTTGTCTCTCCACAGATGCTGCCAGACATGTTGAGTTTATCCAGCATTTTCTGTTCTTATATCAGATTTTCAGGATCCAGATTTTCAGTATTTTCTCCCCCCCCCCCCCCCCCCCGCCCGCCCCTTGTAGCCTGCCCAATAATCATTGCTCAGACTGATTATCTGAGCATTATACTGCTGTTTGTTGGGATCATGCTGTCCACAAGCTGGCTGCCATGCTTCCCACAGTACAACAACAGTGACTGGACTTTGAGACTGTGTCAGTGACTGGGAAGTACTGTGGGAAAGGCACTCTATAAATGCAAGTTGTTGTCTATGTTCTGACTGCAGTGTTGTGAGTTGCTGTGCCTGCTGCTTCTTGCTGTCACTCTCTCCTCTTCCTCCAGGGCTGGGTCTGGGCTCTCGCAGCCCAGGACAATATGCTATGCTCGGGATCATGGGACAGCAGTGTCAAGCTTTGGGACATGGCTTCAGAAGGGGCAGCAGTCCGGGAGATCAGGTAGTGGCAGCTTCTCTGTGATTTCCCCAGCAGAATATTTTTGTTTATTATGAGGGGAATTGAATGGAAGAATAGGGGAGGTTATGCTTCAGTTACGTGGGGCATTGGTGAGACCACGTGTGGAGTAGTGTGTGCAGTACTGGTCGTCTTATTTAAGGAAATGTGTAGGAAGCAGTTCAGGGCAGCTTTACTAGAATAATGCCTGGAATGGGCGGGTTATCTTGTCAGGAAAGGTTGGACAGGCTGGGCTTGTATCTGCTGGAGTTGAGAGACGACTTGATTGGAAGATATGATCCTGAGGGGTATTGACAGGGTGGGTGTGAAGAGGATGTTTCCTCTTCTGGGAAAATCTAGAACTTGGGGGTCACTGTTTAAAAATAATGGATCAAGTCGCCTTTTACTTTTTTAAGCTGGGGAAGATACAAGGCCAACCTGTCCAACCCTTCCTCATAAATACCCCCACAATAAATTCCAACACTCTATTAGCTTTGTAAGTGACTTGCTGTACCTGTATACCAGCCTTTTGTGATTCATGCACCAGGTCCCTCTGTATCTCAGAACTCTGCAATCCCTCAACATTTAGATGCCATCTGAACAAAGGACATTACAGCACAGGAACAGGCCCTTTGGCCCTCCAAGCCTGCACCGACCATGCTGCCCGACTGAACTAAAACCCCCTACCCTTCCGGGGACTATATCCCTCTATTCCCATCCTATTCATGTACTTGTCAAGACGCCCCTTAAAAGTCACTATCGTATCCGCTTCCACTACCTCCCCCGGCAACGAGTTCCAGGCACCCACCACTCTCTGTGTAAAAAATCTGCCTCGTACATCTCCTGTAAACCTCGCACCTTAAAACTATGCCCCCTAGTAACTGACTATTCCACCCTGGGAAAAAGCTTCTGACTATCCACTCTGCCCATGCCTCTCATAATCTTGTACACTTCTATCAGGTCTCCCCTCAACCTCCATCGCTCCAGTGAGAACAAACCAAGTTTCTCCAACCTCTCCTCATAGCTAATGCCCTCCATACCAGGCAACATCCTGGTAAATCTTTTCTGTACCCTCTCCAAAGCCACCACATCTTTCTGGTAGTGTGGCGACCAGAATTGAACACTATAATTCCAAGTGCGGCCGAACTAAGGTTCTATAAAGCTGCAACATGACTTGCCAATTTTTAAACTCAGTGCCCCGGCCAATGAAGGTAAGCATGCCGTATGCCTTCTTGACTACCTTCTCCACCTGCGTTGCCACTTTCAGTGACCTGTGTACCTGTACATCCAGATCCCTTTGCCTATCAATACTCCTAAGGGTTCGCCATTTACTGTATATTTCCTATCTGTATTAGACCTTCCAAAATGCATTACCTCACATTTGTCTGGATTAAACTCCATCTGCCATCTCTCCGCCCAAGTCTCCAACTGATCCATATCCTGCTGTATCCTCTGATGGTCCTCATCGCTATCCGCAAATCCACCAACCGTTGTGCTTCCTTTTTATTCTTCCTGTCAGAATGGGCAGGCCCACATTAAACTCCATTTGCCTGATCTTTGCCCACGCACCTAACCTGACTATCTCCTTGCTCGCTTGCCTCTGCTACAGTCCAATCTCGCTCACTGGGCTTCAGTTCAACTCTGCGATTCTAAAGGAACCAGCTAACTTAAATGGCCACAACATTTAACAATTTATGCCTTAAAGACAAGCTAAGGATTTCTGGTCTATTCTTTTAACTTTTATTCAGCCTCGAACATGCTTTCCTTTCTGTTATCTGTGTGTGTAACGTCGGGTCTTTTGTTCTTTTTTCCCTCGGGTTTAGTAGTTAATTTGCTCTCTATCTGGCGAATACCTTGTTGATTGGCCGATTACTGATCGCAGTATTAATGGTAAAAACATACATTTGGATTTGAAAAAAAGGAGAAAAGAAATTTTAAAACCTTTGTTATGATTAACCAAGGGGACAGAGCGGAGCCAGTTCATCTGAATTTCCCTGGTCATAACAATGTTATGATCACTCTTACCAATAGGATCCTTTACTATGAGGTCAGTAATTAATCTTTACCAGGCTTAAAATAGCCTGGTTGGTTCTAAATGTGTTGTTCCAAGAAACTACCTCAAATAGACTCTATGAATTCATCCTTTAGATTACCTCTGTCGAGATGATTTTTCCATTCTTCAGGAAGATTAAAATTTCCCCCAATTATTACAATTCCTTTCTTGCAAGTCAGCATGATTTCTTGGATTATCCTTGGTCCGACAGTGCAGTCACTATCAAGGGGACTTTTAAACCATTCCCACTAGTGACTTCTTTCCCTTACTATCTCTTAGCTCCATCCAAGATGATTCCCTTGAATTCCACATTTTGACCTTCTGAACCAAGATTATTTCTCACTGCTGCACTGATCTCTTCCTCTGTTAACAGAGCTACCCCACCTCCTTTTTCCTTTATTCCTGTCTTTCCAAAATGTCAAATACCCTTGAATATTCAGGAATGTTAGTGTGTGTCTTCCGTACCTGTAGAATGGGAGACTGAAACCAGAAGGACACTCGGTCCCGGGGATTGAGACCGGAAGGACACTCGGTCCCGGGGATTGAGACCGGAAGGACACTCGGTCCCGGGGATTGAGACCGGAAGGACACTCGGTCCCGGGGATTGAGACCGGAAGGACACTCGGTCCCGGGGATTGAGACCGGAAGGACACTCGGTCCCGGGGATTGAGACCGGAAGGACACTCGGTCCCGGGGACTGAGACCGGAAGGACACTCGGTCCCGGGGATTGAGACCGGAAGGACACTCGGTCCCGGGGATTGAGACCGGAAGGACACTCGGTCCCGGGGATTGAGACCGGAAGGACGCTCGGTCCCGGGGATTGAGACCAGAAGGACGCTCGGTCCCGGGGATTGAGACCAGAAGGACGCTCGGTCCCGGGGATTGAGACCGGAAGGACGCTCGGTCCCGGGGATTGAGACCGGAAGGACGCTCGGTCCCGGGGATTGAGACCGGAAGGACGCTCGGTCCCGGGGATTGAGACCAGAAGGACGCTCGGTCCCGGGGATTGAGACCGGAAGGACGCTCGGTCCCGGGGATTGAGACCAGAAGGACACTCGGTCCCGGGGATTGAGACCGGAAGGACACTCGGTCCCGGGGATTGAGACCGGAAGGACACTCGGTCCCGGGGACTGAGACCGGAAGGACACTCGGTCCCGGGGATTGAGACCGGAAGGACACTCGGTCCCGGGGATTGAGACCGGAAGGACACTCGGTCCCGGGGATTGAGACCGGAAGGACACTCGGTCCCGGGGATTGAGACCGGAAGGACGCTCAGTCCCGGGGACTGAGACGTGGGAGGACGCTCGGTCCCGGGGACTGGGACCTGGGAGGGGTGGAGAAAGGGGGGAATGCTCGGTCCTGGGGTCTGGGACCTGGAGGGGGGTGGAGGGTGGGAGGAAGCTCGGTCCCGGGGACTGAGACCTGGGGGTGGGGTGGAGGGTGGGGAGGACGCTCGGACCCTGGGACTGGGACCTGGGGGGGTGCAGGTGGAGGGTGGGAGGACGCTCGGTCCCTGGGGATTGAGGGACTGGGACCTGGGGGGGAGGTGGGAGGACGCTTGGTCCCGGGGATTGAGACCTGGGGGGGTGGTGGAGGAAGGGGGGAACGCTCGGTCCCGCGTTGCTTCTTTAACAGAGTTGAACTTTGGGGTGAGACACTTGCATTTCGAAGCCGCCAGGTTCAGCGGGGAGGCGTCCCCTCGGGATCTTGCTGCATGAAGTGTAGGTCTCAGCTGATGGCTGGTTGGGGATTGTGATTCCCTCCAGTCAGACCCTCCTGGGGGACCGGAACGCAACTTGTCGCTGTGCAGTTTGGGGATGGCGCAGTGTCTGGAATACTGTCTGCACTGGTGGGACAGTGGAATTAGTATACTTGGGGGGGGGGGGGGGGGGGTGCGGACTGCAGCCCAGTTTAATCATTAGAAACGCAGTGACTGAGATTTTATTTCCACAGAGGGAAGGCAGCTGTGCTGTGTCTGGTTTACCTCTCCGATGTGCTGGTAACGGGATCCTATGATAAAACCGTGACTCTCTATGACCCACGAGGTTAGATCACTGCTTCCATCTCCATCTCTTTGTCAAGGTGACGTTTTGTTTCAGCTCAAGTGTGGTCAGGGTTTTGATCATGGGGAGGTGATGGCCCAGTGGTATTATCACTGGACTGTTCATCCAGAAACTCAGCGAATGTTCTGGGGACCCGGGTTCGAATCCCGCCACGGCAGATGGTGGAATTTGAATTCAATAAAAAATATCTGGAATTAAGAATCTACTGATGACCCTGAAACTATTGTCGATTGTCGTAAAAACCCATCTGGTTCACTAATACCCTTTAGGGAAGGAAATCTGCCTCCTTCCCCAGCCTGGCCGACATGTGACTCCAGAACCACAGCAATGTGTGGTTGACTCTCAACTGCCCTCTGAAATGGCCGGGCGAACCACTCAGTTAAAGGGCAACTAGGAAGGGCAATAAATACTGGCCAGCCAGCGATGCCCAGGTCCCAGGAACGGATGAAAAGAGAATTACAAACGAGAAATCATCTTCAGGAGAGGAGGAACTGTACCCCAGGGAGAATCGGAGAGGAGGAACTGTACCCCAGGGAGAGTCAGGAGAGGGGAATCTGTACCCCAGAGAGAGTCGGAGAGAGGGAACTGTACCCCAGGGAGAATCGGAGAGGAGGAACCGTACCCCAGGGAGAGTCAGGAGAGGGGAATCTGTACCCCAGGGAGAGTCAGGAGAGGGGAATCTGTACCCCAGAGAGAGTCGGAGAGAGGGAACTGTACCCCAGGGAGAGTCAGTAGAGGGGGAACTGTACCCCAGAGAGAGTCGGAGAGAGGGAACTGTACCCCAGGGAGAGTCAGGAGAGGGGAATCTATACCCCAGAGAGAGTCAGGAGAGGGGAATCTGTACCCCAGAGAGAGTCGGAGAGAGGGAATCTGTACCCCAGAGAGAGTCGGAGAGGAGGAACTGTACCCCAGGGAGAATCGGAGAGGAGGAACTGTACCCCAGGGAGAATCGGAGAGGAGGAACTGTACCCCAGGGAGAGTCAGGAGAGGGGAATCTGTACCCCAGAGAGAGTCGGAGAGAGGGATCTGTACCCCAGGGAGAGTCAGGAGAGGGGAATCTATACCCCAGAGAGAGTCAGGAGAGGGGAATCTGTACCCCAGAGAGAGTCGGAGAGAGGGAACTGTACCCCAGGGAGAGTCAGTAGAGGGGGAACTATACCCCAGGGAGAGTCAGTAGAGGGGGAACGATACCCCAGGGAGAGTCAGGAGAGGGGGAACTGTACCCCAGGGAGAGTCAGGAGAGGGGGAAATGTACTCCAGAGAGAGTCAGGAGAGGGATCTGTACCCCAGGGAGAGTCAGGAGAGAGGGAACTGTACCCCAGGGAGAGTCAGGAGAGAGGGAACTGTACCCGAGGGAGAGTCAGGAGAGGGGGAACTGTACTCCAGGGAGAGTTGGAGAGGAGGAACTGTACTACAGAGAGAGTCAGGAGAGGGATCTGTACCCCAGGGAGAGTCGGAGAGGAGGAACTGTACCCCAGGGAGAGTCGGAGAGGGATCTGTACCCCAGGGAGAGTCGGAGAGGGATCTGTACCCCAGGGAGAGTCGGAGAGGAGGAACTGTACCCCAGGGAGAGTCAGAGAGGAGGAACTGTACCCCAGAGAGAGTAGGAGAGGAGGGTCTCTTCCTCACCACCCCCTCCTCGCAGTCACGTCTTCCTGTTTCATTGCCATTGATTCCCTTGGGTGGAATGTTGTTGAGGGATTTAGCTGCTTATGTTGCTGTGTGTGGGAGGCAGAGGCCAGTCTAATGTGAACAGTGATATTAATTGCTGTTTAAATTCCCTCTCGTGTGTCTGCAGCTGGTTACCCAGTGTTATCCAGCCGGAAGCTGCACTCCAGTGCTGTCCTCTGTCTCGCTGCTGATGATCGATTTATCCTGAGTGGCAGTGAGGATCGCACCCTAGTGGTGGTCGATCGGCGAACCAATCATGTTCTTCAAAAGCTTCAGGTACCCGAGGACGTTAGCGCCCCGGTTAAAGACACAGAATCGAACATAGCCTGTCCCCCACATCAGCCCCTGGCCACATTCAACTCCCCCCCCCCCCCCCACACCCTCTCACCCTCTGCCCAATCCCTCCCACACACACACACACACAGACCCCCACACCCCACTGCCCCCTCACCCCCTACACCCCCCTCACCCCCTGGCTGAGCCCCCCCACACACACACACCCCACACCCCACCCCCCTACACCCCCCTCACCCCCTGGCTGAGCCCTCACACACACACCCCATCCCCACCCCACTGCCCCCTCACCCCCTACACCCCCCTCACCCCCTGGCTGAGCCCTCCCCCCCCCTCCACACCCCATTCCCACCCCACTGCCCCCTCACCCCGTACAGCCCCCTCACCCCCTGGCTGAGTCCTCCCACACACACACACCCCAACCCTCCCCCCCATCATCCCCTGGCTGAGCCCTCCCTGTCCATATCAGTCACCCCCCCTCAGCCCCTGGCCGAATCTCTCTGCCTTGTTGTCTCTCACTCCCTCTCTCTCTCTCCCCTTCTCCCCTCAGTTGGATTCCTACCTGTTGACCATGTCGTACACTCCGGGTGAGCTGTGGGCTGGTGACAAGTGGGGTCTGGTCCATGTCTTTGACCAACAGGATGGCAGCTTCCAGCATGCCAAGGTAGGGCCCGGGGGGTAGGGGGTGGGAACGTTCGTTCTACAAGGTGCTGAGCTATGGGGGATTATAGAGTGACAGGAATCATGCCAGCAGCCATTGGCTGAGTTGTCACTCAGTCTCTCTGAGTGACCAATCCTTTCTCTTTCTCTTAGTGTTTTAACGTCGGACATCGTTCACAGCTGACTGGAATCAGACATTCTCTCGGCACCTTGTACTCATCCTCGACAGATAAAACAATTAAGGTAAGTCATAGCAGCACAAAAAGAGACCCTTCGGCCCATCGTGTCAATGCCAGTCTCTGGATCTGATCTGTGGCAGTTACGTGGGCTGAAGTGTTGGCTCTCTCCCTCGGCAGACACACACACAGCTCTGAGGGTATATGATTCCTGCTCTCTGCGGTTTGCTGGGACTGGGATAGGGACTGATAGTAACAGTAGGAGCAGGGGTAGGCCATTCAGCCCATCGAGCCTGCTCCACCAGTCAAACCAATCACGGCCGATCATTTTCCCCATCGCCCCCGTACCCGCAGTGTCCCAAAATCTCTCGGATTGGGTTTTGAACATACTCAGTGACTGAGTGTCCACATCCCTCTGGGTAGAGAACTCCAAAGATTCACCACCCTCTGAACCAAGAAATTCCTCCTCAACTCAGTCTAAGATGTCCTCCTGTGACTGCCTAGGGAACCACTTGCTCTCCGCCTCTTCTCTGCCTGTTACGGGGGATGTGGACTTGAATCCAGTTTTAACACACTTTGACCCAGTGGCCAACAGCGAGTCTGTGTCTTCACCAGGGGAGGAGGGAGCACAAAGATGTCTCCTAGTGGATTTATACTAGGACAGAAAGAGGCCACTCAGCCCTTTCCACCCTGGATTAGATTTTGCCTGAGCTGCATCTGAACTCCATTTAGCAGCCGGTGTTCCATATCAGCATTGCCATTTAAATCCCTGTGATAATGTGGAGTGAATCCAGATTTCACTTGGCCTCCCTGTGATAAAATATCTCCTGGAATCATAGAATCCCTACAGTGCAGAAGGAGGCCATTCGGCCCATCGAGTCTGCACCGACCACAATCCCACCCAGGTCCTATCCCGTAACCAAACGTATTTACCGTGGCTGGTCCCCCTAACACTCAGAGGCAATTTAGCATGGCCAATCCACCTAACCCACATGTCTTTCAGACTGTGGGAGGAAACCAGAGCACCCGGAGGAAACCCACGCAGACACGGGGAGAATGTGCAGACTCTGCACAGACAGTGACCCGAGGCTGGAATTGAACCCGGGTCCCTGGTGCTGTGAGGCAGCAGTGCTAACCACTGTGCCACCGTGCCGTCCCTAAATTCCCTCCAAAATGATTTGGCTGTAAATTGAAGATGGTTTTGCCTTTATCCTAGACCCTTTACCCATTTTAAACACCTCAAGCTGATTATCATTCATTCCTCTCCATACGACAGAGTCTGTGCAAACTGTTCTCAGCGTTTAACTCCATGAGTGCTATTCCACAGCTCCGGTGTGTGGTATGGTGAGGGACTGGTTGAGTGGGTTTTGTTTGCAATAGTGTACTAATCAGGGTGGGTGTTCTCTCTCTCTCTCTCTCTCCAGGTCCATGTGCCTACAGAACCTCCAAACACACTTTTCACTTTGCCCCATGGAGATGTGGTGAATGGGGTAAGTACAGTCAGTCTGTGTGAGTTGTGGGTTTGGAGTACAGTCAGTCTGTGTGTGTTGTGGGTTTGGAGTACAGTCAGTCTGTGTGTTGTGGGTTTGGAGTACAGTCACTCTTGTGGGCTGTGGGTTTGGAGTACAGTCAGTCTGTGTGTGCTGTGGGTTTGGAGTACAGTCAGTCTGTGTGTGCTGTGGGTTTGGAGTACAGTCAGTCTGTGTGTGCTGTGGGTTTGGAGTACAGTCAGTCTGTGTGTGTTGTGGGTTTGGAGTACAGTCAGTCTGTGTGTGTGCTGTGGGTTTGGAGTACAGTCTGTGTGTGTGTTGTGGGTTTGGAGTACAGTCAGTCTGTGTGTGTTGTGGGTTTGGAGTACAGTCAGTCTGTGTGTTGTGGGTTTGGAGTACAGTCAGTCTGTGTGTGCTGTGGGTTTGGAGTACAGTGTGTGTGTGTTGTGGGTTTGGAGTACAGTCAGTCTGTGTGTTGTGGGTTTGGAGTACAGTCAGTCTGTGTGTTGTGGGTTTGGAGTACAGTCAGTCTGTGTGTTGTGGGTTTGGAGTACAGTCAGTCTGTGTGTTGTGGGTTTGGAGTACAGTCAGTCTGTGTGTTGTGGGTTTGGAGTACAGTCAGTCTGTGTGTTGTGGGTTTGGAGTACAGTCAGTCTGTGTGTTGTGGGTTTGGAGTACAGTCAGTCTGTGTGTGTGTGTTGTGTGTTTGCCTGGGGGGGGGGGGCTGTGTGTTTGCCTGGGGGGGGGGGGCTGTGTGTTTGCCCGGGGGGGGGTTGGGGGGCTGTGTGTTTGCCCGGGGGGGGGTTGGGGGGCTGTGTGTTTGCCCGGGGGTTGGGGGGAGTGGTTGGGGGCCTGTGTGTTTGCCCAGGGGTGGGGGTGGGGTGGGTCTGTGTGTTTGCCCGAGGGGGGTGGGGGTGGGGGTGGTGGTTGGGGGGCTGTGTGTTTGCCCAGAGGTGGGGGTGCGGGGGGAGCTATGTGTTTCCCGGGGTGGGGGAGCCTGTGTGTTTACGGGGAGGGGAAGAGCTGCACGCTTTGCGGAGATGGTGCTGGGAACGTTAATGAGAATTCCGATGTTCCCTGATACAGATCAGCGTGGAGGGGGACGTGCTGGCAGCAGCTTCTGGATCCATGTCTGTGGAAATCTGGAGGATGACAAAGTGATGAGGAGACTGGAGCTGGGCGAATGGTTGGGCTTGCCGAGAGACAGCGCGAAAGGAGTCGCCCGTCAGTCCGTCCACCGTCACCTGGTCTACACACAGGAAACGGGTACTCTGGGGATCCCCTCGAAACACCCCTACTAACATCATGTGACTGCAAACTCCCCTCCCCCAAATATTTCCTAACACATTAAATTCCTATTGAACGAGGCACTCCAACACACTCCTGTGATTCCTGTCATCACTTGGGCCTCTTGTTTGTGTGTGACAGTGAATGGTGCTGATGATGCTGATGGCCCTGAATAACTCTCTCTGCGGGGTGAGGTCACACACAGACTGCAGCCTCTATCTGTGGAGGTTTGCGACCCACAGAACTTGCTGCTTTGTTAATAAGACAGCCTGTTTGAGGGAATAATTTAAATTGCTTGGTTGATGCCACACCGCAGACTGTCGAACCCTCTGTGTCTCACAGAGCAGACCAATTAATCACCCGCTGGCAACCACAGTCCATAGGATCTCGTCGCAAAGCCCCCCGATCGCAATGTGGAAAAACTCCCTCCCTTCCCCGTGCCACAGTCTCTGCTCCGTAAGTCGCTGACGGGACAGTGATTTGGAGCCGGCGTTCCCAGGTGTTTGGCCTCGAGTGTCCGTTTCATTTCGGTTGGTGGAATTCCCGTCTGAACCCAAGGTGGTGGCTTCAAGCCCCACTGCAGGGCTTTGAGCAGTGACACACACACACAGATTGCAGTGCTGGGAGACGCTGGCAGTGCCCCTGGGTGAGGCAGCACACCAACGTTCTGTCTGTCCCCTCAGGTGGCTGTTGGAGATCCCACGGCATGATACTGAAGAGCGAGGGAGTCAAATAATGACTTTGGAAAGGATGCTCCATTTACTCGATACGGAGAAAGCTCCAGGGACATGAGGAGGGAGCAATGCTGGTAATCCGATTGCCCTCCGTCCCGCTTTGATGGACCAATTGTGTTCTGTATGATTCTCGGACTTTCACTGGTGTACTGACCAATACCAATCCCTGAAGCAACCTCACTCAGGCTCTGCTCACTGACCCCGTCTCTGTCTGTGACATCTTGCCTTGCGCAAATTAGCTGCTGTTCTTCCCACAATACTGAGTGCATTTGAAAAGTATTTTTGAGGTGGTGAATGGCATTTATGTGAATGAAAGCTTTTACTTTGTTCTCTGTTCCCCTGAGGATCCCTTTCTGCCTTCTCTGAGTGGGAGGGGCATACTGAGGCTCTCCTGTGTAAGATGCAGAGTCTGCCCTCGACAGAGAGGCTGGTGTGTACGCTGCCTGTACGCTGCCTGTACGCTGCCTGTACGCTGCCTGTACTCTGCCTGTACTCTGCCTGTACGCTGCCTGTACTCTGCCTGTACGCTGCCTGTACGCTGCCTGTACTCTGCCTGTACTCTGCCTGTACTCTGCCTGTACTCTGCCTGTACGCTGCCTGTACGCTGCGAGTGGCCTATTCACACAGACTGTGAGACGAGTGTGTACGCTGCCCGAACGCTGCCCATACCCTTTCTCAGTCACGTCACATTGAGGCTGAGGGAAAGATTTCTCCAGGGGCTCCGGTAGCAGCGGGTGGACTCTGATCCCCCAGAACACGAGCTCAGCAAAAGGGGAAATGAAGCACAAACGGTACGAAGTCACTCAAATGGGAGCATATTGTCAATTAAAATAAAATATCTAAACAAATTGCTGTGTTTTCGAGGCTCACACGTCTTCCTCTGCTTGTTAACCTTAGACGATGGGAGAGGAGCAGTCTGTGCTGAGTGGGAGTACCCTACAGTACAGGCAGAGGCCGTTCGGCCCATCGAGTCTGTACCAACCCTCCGAAAGAGCACCTCACCCAGGCCCTCCCCTCCGCCCTATCCCTTTAACCCTGCGCATTTAGCATGGCCAATCCACCGAAACCCGCACACCTTGAGTGTTTGAGGAAACCGGAGCACCCGGAGGAAACCCACGCAGACATGGGGAGAACATGCAGACTCCACACAGACAGACACTGACCCGAGGCAGACCTGGTGCCAATGATTTGACTCTCTTGCCAGCCTCCCCCGTACCCACGTGATTGCCAATGTCTCTGAAACCAGGGGAAGAATGAGAACTGACCCGAGGATGACACAAACTTACTTTTCAACCTTCATTCGCATCATCGTCAAGAAACATGTTCCAGCCCTATGACCCCTCCCCTCCCCCACTCCCCTCCTGCACCTACACCCACCCCACTCTCCCCACCCCCACCACACTCTCCCCACCCCCCCCCCACGCTCTCCCCACCCCCCCCACGCTCTCCCCACCCCCCCCACGCTCTCCCCAACCCCCCCCACGCTCTCCCCACCCCCCACGCTCTCCCCACCCCCCCACGCTCTCCCCACCCCCCACGCTCTCCCCACCCCCCCACGCTCTCCCCACCCCCCACGCTCTCCCCACCCCCCCACGCTCTCCCCACCCCCCCACGCTCTCCCCACCCCCCCACGCTCTCCCCACGCTCCCCCACCCCCCCCCACACTCTCCCCACCCCCCCACGCTCTCCCCACCCCCCCACGCTCTCCCCACCCCCCCCACGCTCTCCCCACCCCCCCCCACGCTCTCCCCATCCCCCCCCCACGCTCTCCCCACCCCCACCACGCTCTCCCCACCCCCCCCCACGCTCTCCCCACCCCCCCCCACGCTCTCCCCACCCCCCCCCCACGCTCTCCCACCCCCCCCACGCTCTCCCCCACCCCCCCCACGCTCTCCCCACCCCCCCCCACGCTCTCCCCACCCCCCCCCACGCTCTCCCCACCCCCCCCACGCTCTCCCCACCCCCCACGCTCTCCCCACCCCCCCACGCTCTCCCCACCCCCCCACGCTCTCCCCACCCCCCCACGCTCTCCCCACCCCCCCACGCTCTCCCCACCCCCCCACGCTCTCCCCACCCCCCCACGCTCTCCCCACCCCCCCACGCTCTCCCCACCCCCCCACGCTCTCCCCACCCCCCCACGCTCTCCCCACCCCCCCACGCTCTCCCCACCCCCCACGCTCTCCCCACCCCCCCACGCTCTCCCACCCCCCCACGCTCTCCCCACCCCCCACGCTCTCCCCACCCCCCCACGCTCTCCCCACCCCCCCACGCTCTCCCCACCCCCCCACGCTCTCCCCACCCCCCCACACTCTCCCCACCTCCCACACTCTCCCCACCCCCCCACACTCTCCCCACCCCCCCACACTCTCCCCACCCCCCCACACTCTCCCCACCCCCCCACACTCTCCCCAACCCCCCACACTCTCCCAACCCCCCACACTCTCCCCAACCCCCCACACTCTCCCCAACCCCCCACACTCTCCCCAACCCCCCACACTCTCCCCAACCCCCCACACTCTCCCCACCCCCCCACACTCTCCCCACCCCCCCACACTCTCCCCACCCCCCCACACTCTCCCCACCCCCCCACACTCTCCCCACCCCCCCACACTCTCCCCACCCCCCCACACTCTCCCCACCCCCCCACACTCTCCCCACCCCCCACCCTCTCCCCAGCCCCCCACACTCTCCCCACCCCCCCACACTCTCCCCACCCCCCCACACTCTCCCCACCCCCCCACACTCTCCCCACCCCCCACACTCTCCCCACCCCCCCACACTCTCCCCACCCCCCCACACTCTCCCCACCCCCCCACACTCTCCCCACCCCCCCACACTCTCCCCACCCGCCCACACTCTCCCACCCGCCCACACTCTCCCCACCCGCCCACACTCTCCCCACCCGCCCACACTCTCCCCACCCGCCCACACTCTCCCCACCCGCCCACACTCTCCCCACCCGCCCACACTCTCCCCACCCGCCCACACTCTCCCCACCCGCCCACACTCTCCCCACCCGCCCACACTCTCCCCACCCGCCCACACTCTCCCCACCCGCCCACACTCTCCCCACCCGCCCACACTCTCCCCACCCGCCACACTCTCCCCACCCGCCCACACTCTCCCCACCCGCCCACACTCTCCCCACCCGCCCACACTCTCCCCACCCGCCCACACTCTCCCCACCCCGCCCACACTCTCCCCACCCGCCCACACTCTCCCCACCCGCCCACACTCTCCCCACCCCGCCCACACTCTCCCCACCCGCCCACACTCTCCCCACCCGCCCACACTCTCCCCACCCGCCCACTCTCTCCCGCCCGCCACACTCTCCCCACCCGCCCACTCTCTCCCCCACCCGCCCACACTCTCCCCGCCCCGCCCACCCCACTCTCCCCGCCCCGCCCACACTCTCCCCGCCCCGCCCACACTCTCCCCGCCCCGCCCACACTCTCCCCGCCCCGCCCACACTCTCCCCGCCCCGCCCACACTCTCCCCCCGCCCCGCCCACACTCTCCCCCACCCCGCCCACACTCTCCCCACCCCGCCCACACTCTCCCCACCCCGCCCACACTCTCCCCACCCCGCCCACACTCTCCCCACCCCGCCCACACTCTCCCCACCCCGCCCACACTCTCCCCACCCCGCCCACACTCTCCCCACCCCGCCCACACTCTCCCCACCCCGCCCACACTCTCCCCACCCCGCCCACACTCTCCCACCCCGCCCACACTCTCCCCACCCCGCCCACACTCTCCCCACCCCGCCCACACTCTCCCCACCCCGCCCACACTCTCCCCACCCCGCCCACACTCTCCCCACCCCGCCCCACACTCTCCCCACCCCGCCCACACTCTCCCCACCCCCCCCCACACTCTCCCCACCCCGCCCACACTCCTCCCCACCCCCCCCACACTCTCCCCACCCCGCCCACACTCTCCCCCCCCCGCCCACACTCTCCCCACCCCGCCCACCACTCTCCCCACCCCCCCCCACACTCTCCCCACCCCCCCCACACTCTCCCCCACCCCCCCCCACACTCTCCCCACCCCCCCCACACTCTCCCCACCCCCCCCACACTCTCCCCACCCCCCCCACACTCTCCCCACCCCCCCCACACTCTCCCCACCCCCCCCACACTCTCCCCACCCCCCCCACACTCTCCCCACCCCCCCCACACTCTCCCCACCCCCCCCACACTCTCCCCACCCCCCCCACACTCTCCCCACCCCCCCCACACTCTCCCCACCCCCCCCACACTCTCCCCCACCCCCCCCACACTCTCCCCACCCCCCCCCACACTCTCCCCCACCCCCCCCACACTCTCCCCACCCCCCCCCACACTCTCCCCCCCCCCCCCCCCCCCCCCCCCCCAATCCCCTGCCACCTCTCTATTTTCCTGCCCGTGTACAGCCTGTCCCGGTTGAGCTGTGCTGGGAGGGGGCTGTAGTTCCAGTGGGTGCTGGGGGTTCACTGGGAGCTGACTGTCTTCTCCATCTCGTTACAGTATGATGCAGGGTTTCTTATCCTTAAAGGGATTCTCCGAGGTGGGGATTCCTGTCAGCAGCGGGTCACTGGTTATGTGATCCTCACAATAACGCATCAGAT